>NC_089873.1:185777500-186077500 GCF_040182565.1 Anser cygnoides
CAGCCTTTGGCAAAATCTGGTTTGAATCATTGTTTGGAATTTAAACACCAGAAAAATCACACAAATCCACTTTAGGCACTGTCATGGGTAAATTGAGCATAGTCTCTAGATTCTTGAAATTATGTTGCCTATAAATAGCCATGCACTTGGGTTTCCTTAATCTGGATGAAATGGAAATGAGTGTAATATGTGGAAAAAAGTGCTATACAATGGGATCTGAATCTCACTTTGACACAAAATTTGATTTAAAACATCTTACTGAGAAATGGATGTTTAAACAAACACACACCAGCATGAGAAAAAGCATCTGTAAATAGCCTGCAGAAATACAATCAATATATATAAATAGAAGTCCTATGTAATGCTTTACACAAATACTTCTTTGAAATGTAATTGTTCTGAATGGCTCATGAAAGTTTGTATTTCATGATTTACTAATTGACTGTTGTTACACTCTATACATTTGGATAGAGCAAGCCTTTCATCTCCTCTATTTTATATCTCAAAGGTACAGTCCAATGTTTATTCTGTATATGCCATATGATTAAACATTTTTGACACACAGTCCAAACATCCCATGAAAGACAATCATTTTAGATTGTAGTAGGTCCTTTTACTGCTATATGTTGTGATTCAGATATATATGAAGGATGTGAAACAGTGCATAGGGATGCATTAAGATTACAAGGAAATAATCCCTGTAATAAAGTATCTCCTGGAAGGTCCCACAAAGCTTCAGAAATTACCTGGAAGCAGTTAACCTCACTATTATTTATTTACGTATTCATTCATTCATTTATTCATACATTCATTTCCTGGAGAGATCAGGAGATAATTTTGATATTTTATTTTTAAAAGTACCTTGTTCTTCAGGAGAGTATGTTGAAAAAAAATGAGGCTAAAATATTCAAGTGTTGTTTGCTCTAACTTCGTTCCCTCTAAATTCTAAAATAAGTGTTTTAACACTGATATCAAGGAGTGCTTAATCAGATGATGCATGACTGCTTTTCAATATTAGTTTTTAGGTAATTTTAGAAAAAATAAACAAACAAACAAAACAAACAAACAAAAAAACCCACCAGTTTTTGTGTATTAGATGTAACTTAGAGAATAGTATGGTCCATATAGAAAAGCATAGGTCAGTAAAATCAAGAGAAACTGACTGTCTAAAGGTGGATATTCTTTCTTCAGTGTAATATTAAAAATGCTGATAACCTCTTCAGTAAAATTTTAAGATGCATAGAGGAGAAGTACAAGGGAAGTAGAGCTGTAGCGCAATTATGAGATCTGTATTTCACTTATGAACAGAGCTACTAAGAGCGTGTTGCTGTGTAGTTACCGGGGAATGGTGGGTAAAATATAGCACAGAACAGAATTTCTATGAAGTTGAAAAAAAACCAAACACATTGTACAGTAAGAAAGGCTACTAAAAGAAATTACTATGGACTGTATCATAGCTGAAAGAGTTTGTTTTGTACAAACAAACAATACATAAGGCAGAAATTAGATGGCAAATATCTCATATTCATTCAAGTGCATTGTGTTGTTTTCTGCAGTTTCTGCTATATAAATAATTTCTTTACGACTTGAATACATTCCATTATTTTATCCGTGTATTTTTTTCTAAACAGTGTTGACTTCTTTGTAAAGATTAGTGGCATCCCAGCTTTGTGATGACATTATACCTGTCACCTCTGTCTGTGATTACTTCAGAATGTGGAACAGCTGTGTTTTATTTGCATGTTCTGGAAGTGGAGCTGTTATGGGTCTAACTATGAGACAAAGCATGTTCCATGTGTAGAGGCAGCCTTAAAAAGATTCTGACTATTGTCTTAAAAGAGGTAGCTCATTAAAAAAGGTGAAATGCAGTTGTAATTTTTAATGTTTATTTTTAATACATATTATCAAGGCTGAGACTAAAAATTAGTTTAATTAAAGGATGCTTCACCAAGGTCTGAGGAGGTGGGAAAGAGGAGAGATTTGTATTATAGATGAAATTCCTCTTGTCTCATGACAAATCTAATAGGCGTAATATTCATCTGGATTTTATAGAATGAAGAACAATGTATTTAAATTTGAAAATCTGAAAGTCCTATAAATTTAATTATTTATAATATGTGTACATATAAATTTTGTGAAGTATGGATTGTGAAAATCAACTATTTGGTTTCAAAACTGAACATTCTATCTGCCATGAGCCGCTATAAATACTGCAAGGGATATTTGAACCAGAAGAATCAAACACTTTACCATAATAAAAGGTAACAAAACAACAGTAATCTTTTCCACATTACAGATCTGAATATATATGGCTATTTTTAAGCTCAGTGTTTTTCAAATGTATATAAAACTGATTTCTGTGACATTTAAAAATTCCTGGGAACAATTTCTTAGAAACTGGCATAATAGATTATTTCTCTCTAATTAGACCTGTGAAATGCATAGAAAAATGAACAAACAAACAAACAAAAAATCATCAGGAATTTTGCCTACACATGCCATAAATACTCCTCTGTCTGCAACTTTTCTAAACTTATTGTAAACTTTGCCTTGTTCTCTTCTCTCCAAGTCAAAGTGGGAAAATATGTAACATATGTCAATCCAAGTGACTTGGTGTTTATTCAGTATGTCCTAAGTCCTAATGGACAACTATAAATAAATCTTTTTTGAAGGAAATCTGGATGAAGCTAAGAGATAGATCCCAAAAAAGGAGTTGTGTGCCTTAAGCAAGTCTTGGCAGAATTTAGGCCTCTCGTAATCCTGAGAACTGCTGACCAGCATCTGCTTAACCCTAGAGATGCTTTAAAGCTATATTATTGTCTGTTTTTGAACATCACATATCATCTGACACCATATTCTGCTTCTGTATATGTCCAGAGTTGCCTAGTTTGAATTTAATGTCTTTGACATTGAGCACTTAACTCATGCTTATTCCATGATGTCTGCTTCATAAAATGTCTCTGAATCCATCAAGCTAGGAAAGGAACTCAAGACGTTTTCACCATTATTGACTAATGTTCCCTAATGTTCATTTCTTTGTCCCAGTTCATATTTTTAAGTAGTGTCACTGTTTCAGAGAAAAGTGAGGTAAATGCTCCTGGACAAGGTAGACTGGTGAAGGGATCAGACAGAGAGGAGGAAAGAAACTTGGATTAAAAATATTTCAGAGAGCAGAAGGAACCAATGCTGCTTTTCCCATCTTGTTTGAGTGCTGTAACACCTGGAAAAAGCAGCTGTTACATTTCAGGTCAGGTTTTAAAAATATGACCCATTTGAAAAGGAAGAAAGTAGACTTCAAGTTCCAAAGAAAAGTTCAAGGGTCAAAACCAAGGCAAGTCAAATGTTTCCTCACACTTTTAACTATTACAACTTGGGCAGGAAAATCAGTGACCTCCTGCTGGTTCTAAGGCAGTAAGATCCAATTAACTGTAGAGAGCCACAGAATGCCCCTGTATGTGCATTCACCTTATCAATTACGAGTCTCGAACTCCCCTTTTTACCCAGGCTTTAATTTCAAGCACTGATTTGTAGCTTTGTTTTTGTTAACCTGGTATCTGCTTTTTAACAGAACTGTAAAAGTAGCGTGCTGTTTCATGTCAACCATTCTTCTCAATGGAATTTTTTCTTTCTTAGTCATGATGACACCTCAAAGAACACTGTCTCTGTTGAATTTGACTTGTAAAATGAGTGCAAGAAGCTCAACACATTTTGTTTTAGGTCTTTTATTCAGGGTCCTAATTCTTCCAGAGACAATCTTCACAGATAATGGTCAATGCGTACAAGATGGCTGTATCATTTCTTTTGTAAATAAATAAAGAAACAATCAGTTTGATTTCAAAGTGCCTCTCCAATCTAGACTTCAGTACTGCTGCACTAACAGAGATCTATCCATCTTTCATATCAGCTTTCAAAGGCTTAATTTGTTCATAAACAATATACAATTGATACAGACTAAACCACTAGCTCAATTTTGCACATCCAACCTTTATATGTGTCACAGCACATTAAATATTTCATTTAAGCCAGCAACTGAGAGAGCAGAAAAAATGCAACAAAATGTAGAAAAAGCCAGCGGAAGCATTGTAGATAATTAAATAACTGAAAAATTAAATTAATTTTAAAAATAATAAATAATGATGGAAAGCATCAACTCTGCAATGTGCATAAAAGGAGAAATAGGTTGCAGGATACATGAAGGACTTAGCATAGTTAAGGTGTACTTGTGCTGTCAGGTGGGGTAAGAATCATACCACCTACATTTGGACAAACTTACTTGCAGCATAGTTATTGGACCTATCTTGATTCTTCAAATACAGAGAAATAAACTCATGAAAGCTTCTGGTTATATGACCTGTTTTTAACTTTTAATTTAGAATGGAATTACTTTTGTTCTCATTTTGCTTCTCCATTGACTGTACAGGGAATTCATGACATTTAGAAAGACAACTACTTCACTGACATTTAAAACTAAGTAAATCTGCACCTATCTATATGAGAGCAGTAATAAAATACTAGTCTGAACATGCCACAGCTATGAACACTGGACTACTTAGCATGACAAACAAACCATAAAATATCTGAAAAACATAAAACTTTATCTTCTCAGAAGTGTACCCTTGTGTAAATCCAGCAACAATTAGATGGTGAAAATAAGAGCTTTCACCTCTAACTTGCACATAACTGATCACTTCTATTTCCTTTTTTTCCTTTCTTCCATTGCCAATTCATGTAAATATTACAAAAGTATTTTTAAAGTAGTTCACTATTTCTTAAGCATTCAGCCTATCAAACATCTGGATGGCAATGGACATTTCACAAAGTACTTCAGATACAGAAGTGATAATAGATGATGGCAGGTGAGTGTGAAGAATGTAATTCAAATATTTTAATTACTTCTAGGTGCCCTTTCCTGGTATTGTACTGCTGAACTGTGAAGTTTATGAGATGAATGAATGAATGAATAAATGATTTTCTTAGTGCTTATAAAGCTTAATTGCAAATCTAAAACAATAGATTTAAAGAAAATCTCAGAATGTCTCATAATACACAACACAAATATATATGAACATGCCATACAAATTTATGCAAAACAAAAACAAACACACCTCTCAAAACAAACAAACAAACAAAAAAACAGTGTTTTCTGAAAAGTCGTCATTATTTTCCCTTTCAAAAGAAATTTATTAACTCAGAGTGCTAGTTCACAAACGCACAATGAGGATCCTTTGACAGAAAAAATTAAAATACACACAGGTAAAAGAAAATGATTTTATTAGGCAGTTTCTCATTAAGTCCCAGCTGGCCACACTTATGAATGGCTGAGCCAAACATTGTATTTATTTATAAATGTTTCCTGGGGACAATTTTTCAAAGATAAGATATTCTTAAAAGTCGGTGATCAAATATGCCCATCTCTCTACAGTTCATTGAGATAGAACATTAAAAAATATCATTTTGACTGTAGTTCATGTAGATTAACCTGTTGCAGTTGGATATATATGGATGTATACATGTATTTATGTATCTGCAAAGGAATATGAGGTGCCTGTGATGGGACTTATTAGAAGACTGATAAATCAGAACAGTTTTAAAAATTTAAAATAAAGGTTTTTTTTAGCTTCAAGACTGAAATTAATAAACACCACACTCTATGCTAATAGTTCTCACTCATCTTTCAGTCATTACCACTATGTAAGCAGTCAGTGCTTAATAACCAAATCTTACACCACCTTGAATCTAATTCTGTATTGTTAGCTCTTATGGCTAAAGTCCTTGATGGTCTTAGTTGCTTAGATCTAGGTGATCAGGTACAAGAGTTCATCAACAGGGGAAGCCAGAACTGAAGCAGGTAAGTGGTTGAGTTCTCAGTTCCACCCACCCTCTCAAATTCAAGATCTTGTCCTTTTGTAAGATGTTTGATTTCTAGAGTGTTCCCAGTCTTTGGCTATCACCCTGGGCAATCTGCTATTTGATACTTGGTACAGAGGCAGAAGGAGACATTTTCCCTGGTCACAACAGGGACCTCATTCTGATGGGCACTGTTTTATTTCCCTTGCTTAGTTGCTGCTTTAAATATACATATACATATATATGTATATATGTATATATATATTCTTTTATTTATTTATTTTTATTTTTAAAAGACTTAGTCCTTCTCCCCATTTCTCAGGGCTGTGCTTTTTCAATGTCTAATAGCTGACCATCAGCAAACTGTAATTGTCAGGTGTCTCCTTGCAACCTGTGTCCATATTTTCAAGGCTTTTGCTCATATCTCAAGCTTAAACTCTACATCTGAGCAAGAAACACCTGGTACCATGGTTCCCTTCCCCCAGCAATTTCCTGTAAGAAATTGGTAACAAGTGTAACACTCCAAGACTGGAGCCTTGCAAAATGAACATAAAGCCCAGCTAGCATAATGCCTGTTACGAGCATGGCAATACTGCCTTTATTAGCTTATAGCATTACATTTTATTAGTGTGCTTGTGTATGGGTTTAAAACAAGCTTTGGTTAAAGTCTGCATAGTGTTGTTCTGCACATATAGGTGCAACAAGCACCTTTTTCAGCTGCACAATTATTGCAAAGGTAGTTTTCTTATCCTTACTGAGTCCTGTGCTCTGATGTGCTGAGTTTTATACGTCTTTTGCCACTCAGGCTGCATAGCAGGGGGAGATACAATGGCTAACATGATTCTCAGTACCCAGGCAGTTATTACTCTGGAGTGTGTACCACATAGGCTTATTTTTTTGGAACACCCTGACTTCAGTAAAGCAGTGAATTTTCTGTAGGAGGAAGAATTACTTTTTCACCAGCCCACATTTCCTGAGAATCTCAATGCATGATGGGTAAGATTATTTATGAGAAATAGGAGGTAGAATTGATTTTCTTGCAGATAGGACTACTGAATATAAAAGTATCTATGAATATATTTTATTATTATTATTATTTATTTGTTTGTTTGTTTGTTTATTCATCTGCAAAGTCAGTTGAGTCATAGTGTGAGGGCCTTGTATATAGTTAGAGGCTTGGGGTATCTATTAGCCTAGTCAAATCTGACGCATATGTGAGCAAATAATCTCTGTGGCACAAACAGAAAACTCTAAGAATGACAAAAAGCAGTTAAACATTTCCAAGCTGACAGATTGATTCATATGTATCAAGAAAAGGCACCATTAGGATTTGATAAATTAACGACGATGTACAAATGCTGCTGAATTATCCCCCAGGCTCACTCTTTTCTGTCTGCTGGGGAACCTCTTCTATTGCTAGTGTCTGGAAATGTATTAGCCTTACGTCACAAATAGCTTTGGTTGTGAGTACGTGCAGGTGGTTTGACTAGATCTTCAAGATCAACTGGAAGAATCCCATAAAGATGGACTATATACAGGTGACGAGTATATCTTAACAAGAGCCATTAATCATCAAGCTTTCCTACAGCAACATAATCTAGAGTCTTCTTTATTGTATAAGGAAGTATCTTCTTTCACTTCTGTGAAATATTATTGGGTAACTGTGTCTTGATAGGATGTTAATGCTAAAACTGTCCTGATGGAGTTTAATCAAAGACAATATTGTTCATCTCTAGTTGCAGAACACAGTGCAAACACAATGGCGATTCCAACCTTTACTTACATGCTAGGGCACACAAGTCACAATGTCTGAATAGGTTCTTTTTAAATTAATTATGACATTTTAGTTTAATATATAATTGACTCACATGGTTTAGAAAATAGATGTTGTACTATAACCAGGAGTTGGTAAGTAGCCCAAAATTAAAGCCAAATTAAAAAGAGAGGTATACAGCTCAAAAGTGTTTCTTGTTATGCCAAAAGCGGGTGAACTGGAAAATATAATTCATTTTTTTTAAATGTGAACTGCTACATTTTTAAGTATAAATAAACCACTTCTTTGTTAAAATCACTTTCAAACACCTAAGTGGAAGATGTCATTAGAAAACCTTGTCAAATAAGAAAGCACACACACAAAAAAATTGTTAAATGTTTTACGTACAAAATTTGTACATACTTAAAAATAGTCTGAAATGCATAATAAGTTGAAAATACAGTGTGGGCAATGTAATAAATGTATTGATGTAAATTCTACACCATTACACTACAAAGCACAAAATAATGAATTTGACAATGAATCACAACTCTAAATTCCCTATCTAAAGGCAAAGAATAAAGGAATTGCAAGAATATATGCTGTCAAATACAAACTAAAGAATAAGATCTGTTACATGTTTTTATACAGCAGATTCAAACCATAAAGAATACAATGAAATCTGCTCTAAAACTGATATATATACTTAACTTACTATTCATAGAGATCAAGCTTGACTTTTTGTCCTGATTCATAGAAATAGTATTCACATGTGAGGCTGGAAGAGGTGCTTAATTAGTACATTTAAGCATTTCAGAAATGCATTTTTCTAAAAATGTATAAGTTTCAAATTCTTGAAATTGGTAAGTGAAAAAAATCAAGCAAGAAACCATGCTGTTTGTTTGAAAATTGAGCTATTGTCATTTTTGAGGATTAGCTGTTTTTGACACCTCTTGGATAATTGTTTCCTCTCACTGCTATATCTCTGTTATATCGAGTGAACAAACACTTGAGACCCTTCAGCAAAAGTCAAAAGATAGGAGTAAAAATTTGTCAATATCAGATGTAGTTAATATAAACATTTTTTAGGCCACTGCCACAGAAATGAGGTCTACTACTGCCATAAGCAATGACTCAGGTAGGTCGTGTTGCCAGTCTGTGTCTCAGTTTCCCCCCTCAATCTTTTTTTCCTCCACTAAATAAAATCTGCAGTGCTAGGATCATCTCCCTCATGCTGCATGCTGACAGTGTGCTCCTCTGAGACCCACATGAATGTGAGAATGGCTTGAGCACTGATAAGGGTAATTTGAAACAGAATATATTTTTGAAAGGCTATTTTTTTCTGTTACTTCAAGTTATTCTTACCTCACCCATCCTTTAATTATTCCCTGAATTGGGAGATGCTTAGGAGAAAGAGAAGAAATTAGGGGAATGTCAGATGTGTGTCTTAACAATACAACTCTATTTAAAAAAATTGAAATTGTTTAAATTTCTTAAATGAACCTTTTCTAATTGCTTGTCATTACTGATGAGACATCCAGAGCACTGAGTTGTAGGGGAGCTTGAAAGCTGGTATGCTTAGCCAGAGTATTCATGATAAATGCAGGTCAGTTGTGACAACCAATTAAAAATACCTCACAGCTATGTAATTGCAAGATTACAAATCCATTGAAGGAGGATAAGCTCTCATAGGCAAATATCCCAGGTCAGGTGCTTTCTGGCTGGATTCTCTGCTTTTTGTTTCTGTGAAACCAATGGAAATGAATTAATGGCACAGTGGTCTTACAGACAGTTTCCTTTTCATCACCATGGATGAGGGTGAATTATCAATTCTCACTAATCATCCAAGCCACAACTGCAAGACAAAACAACTGGGAGTGTGTTTTTGACTACCTGCAAGTCATGACTCAAGCACAGGACATGGGGGAATTTCTCAGGCTCTCAGAGCTATCATACACAGCTCATGTCAGAGAAAAGTATTTAATGTTAAACGGAGGGAACGGAGCTCCGCAGTACAAAGAAAAGAAGAGTTGCACAGTTATTTAATTATTCTGGAAAAAAAAAATCACAGATGATTTATTATTTTTCTCTTCTTTTGTCCCTACACTTCACAGACTAGAAGCTGTTCTGCTGGGAAGTTCTCAGTCTGTTCCACTGGCAGCTGCTGGAGACAGAGTAGAAAAAAGATGTTCCCAGAGCAACTGTTTGGTGACAAGGGCCACAAATGGGCCAAATATGGCAGGGATAAGCCACATAATTTATATTTTTCCAAACGTGGTTTTTGGAGATGGGTACAATCACAAGTTCAGGTGTGGATCACTTTTCCAAGAAGTGATTGCCAAAAAAAAAAAGATTAGTAAAATATTCTCTTCATTTTCCGATTTTTTTTTGCTTGTTTGTTTCCCTTTCTCCTTTTATAAATTTCTTGCTGTAGATTTTTTTATTTCCCTTTAATTGGGCAGACCTTCACCTCTACCGGCCTCCTTTGTAAGACTTATCTAAAAACTTAAACATGCCATGAAATATATGAAATGTTTATTCATAAATGTAATGATTTCCAACTGAAATCATTAAATATTAGAAAATTATTATACCTGTGCTTCTTTATCTGGTCTTGTGGAACAAGCTGGAAGACTCTACTCTTATCCCAACCTCAAATATTTGTTTTACTACTTGTAGAATGGGAATATAAGTGATCCAGGTAATCCAGTCCAACCCCTCAGGATATGCCTAAACCATTTCTGATAGAAAGCTCTCTAATTTTTAGGGTTAGAGATTCCCTAAACTCCCCAGACGATCTACTCATATTGTACTATCTGTATAACATATTTTCCATTCAATCACCCACATTTTTTTCTGTTGAAATTTAAAACCCATGTGTAACTAATGCCTTCCTCTCCCCACCTCCAATTTTTATGGGTAGGCAGAGTTAATGGAATAGAAATTCTGTCATAAATGCAGGTCTCCCCATAGCCACCAAAGAATATGAGATACTAAACATGTTTTAAAATCAGCTCATCCTGTGTTCAAGACTGGGTGACACAGATTTCTCTACTGACTCTTAATCAACTAAATAAGTGGTTTGGAATTTTATTGTATTTTATTGGGAGTGACAATGCACTCATGATATATAAAAGTAAGACACTACTATTGAGATGCTGAAATATAAAAACAGATCCATAAATGTACATGCTCAGCATGCTCAGTTTTGAAAGTGTTGACTCAGGTACTTAACCTGTTATGCTTTTTTTTTTTTTTTTTTTTTTTTCCCTCTTGAGAAGTAATTGGGTAGTGTAAATGCTGGTGATAAATAAATATCTGATATGGGCATTGCTCAACCCTTTTGGTGCAAATATTTCCTTGAATAGCTGACTATTTAAAAGCCTAAATTTGAATACTTTGGTTAACTTAGAAATCCTCAAGTCATAAATAATACCTTTGTTACTGTACCACTAGCTTTTTAACATGTACAACGGCAGAAAATTTCTTATGTCTGAAAAGACACTATGCCACAATTTTATGTTTCTTTCAATTCAGACTACCTGGTGGAAATTGTTGATAAGAACAGTACCTATCTTTTATGCAGAAGCATCTTTCAAAATATTTGTACATATACAAATTTCAGTAACTATTTAATTACATGTATTTGAACAAAACTAAGGGACTCTTTATAAAGTGTGCTGAAAGTAATTCATCATTCCTTTTCTGTTGTGGTTTGCTCATGTGGATAGACCACTGGGAAACAAGGATTTATGTGTTTTTCTTCCCTCCTCTTCAGAGCAGTAACATTAATGAATGTCTCCCCCATCTTAGGAGTGACCCAGTTCCTGGCATAGGCTATTCAGGGGATGCTTACTCACTTGTGGGAATGGCCAGCATTTATGTGCACAGCAAACACAACACAGGAGAAAAGGATGAAATTTACTTGTACTTTTCATATGCTTTGATTCCAGCTTAGAAGACACGTCTTTGCTCTACTTTCCAAACTTTGATATAAATTAAAATTAGTATTCCTTTTTTTTTTTTTTTTTCTTTTTTCTGAATGAATTGACAAGTCAGTATGAAATATTAATTTCGGTCAATCAGATCATTAGCAGAAGTTCTAAAAGCTATATGCTCTAAACCCTTCTTAGCAATTTGTCGATCCTTCTTTTTTTTTTTTTATCCTCCTTCTAAACCAATAGATATAAGAATATTGCATATATACAAGAAATTATGTAAAAAGTTCTAAAAATGACTTGCCTTTCCATAAATGAATTTCTCTTTCTCTTACTGTACATTTTTCAGTACTATCCCTATAGCCAATTCTTACTAAGTAGTGTGTTTTGCACTACAAAGGAATAATCTTTCCTTCTTGGAGATAATATTCAAGAGTAAAACCTTAATATTTGCATAGATGTATGACCCCAATTTCATGCTGTTTTCTACCAAGACGTATAACTGTATTTTAAGGCAATATGGACAGTACATACTGCAAACTGATTTTCATTTAAATTTAGTAGTCATTTTCTGACTCTAGGCCACCATCTTCTGAGCTCCAACGTCTTCAAAAGCATCCTTTTGGATAAGTTTTGCATAAGTGATGGTGCATTTCCACTGAGTGAACTGCATTTTTCAGAAAGGAGCTGACCTAAACTGGTATTCATCAGTATAGTTAAATCTGTATGGTCATGGTTTAAAATAAAAATTAATTTATTTAAAGTGAATGAAGTGATGGTTTTATTTCTTTCTTCCCCAAAAGGAAAATTTAAAATGAAAAGAAGGTTCTTCGGTATGATGCAGCTTGCCTTGTCCTTGGTAATAATCGTCTTGGGATACTTCTTTTTATTTTTTTTTCTTTTCTCCCTTCTTTTCTTTTCCAATATCATACCTCAGAGAACATACATATGATGAAGTAGTATTATTAATAGCCTGATTCCAACCTACCACAAGTGCCTTCTTCATTCTACTCCCTTGCACAACTGAAATCAGCTCACATATCTTATACATACCTGCATACACATAATACATGTTTATATATATATATAATGCATATATACATGCATTTTAAAAAATATGTAAAATCACTTAGCAGACCTAGAAAGGGAAATCAACCCTTAGCTTCTCTGTCATTTAGGTAGAGTTCTACATTATTTTACTTCCAGACTTAATAGAATGTGTATCTCCTAGGATGAATATCTTCTCAGTGGCTCCAAGTAAACAACAAATTGGCCAAATTTTCACACTTGATTATTGCCTTGCCTTTCCTAAAAAATAGAAATCTAATACTATTTATTGATATGGACCCCAATGTAGAGAACTATTCAGGCTACCATGAAAGATTAAGGCAGCCTGGATCTCATAGCTCCCATTCCATTCCTACTGAGTGGACAGCAAGTTTGTATTTCCAAAGAAGTGTGTCATTTTCAAGTGTTACCACATTAAACTATTATTCATATTCTTTTTTCCTAGGTATAGGAGGTGTTGCCACAGCCCAGCTAGGGAAAGCTATCATAAAAAAAAAAAAAAAAAAAAAAAGAAAAGCTCTTTGGACACGTCTGAGGCACATTAGTGTACACTCATATACTTCTATATGGTCCTTTCTATCAGCAAAGCTATAGGCTGGAAATCTCCTGATGGTTATAAATGAGAAGCAGCTGGGACAGGTAAAACTCTCACTGCTTAATCCAAAAGGCAATGTCTGACCGTGCTGGTTTTGAGCCCTCCAGCCCAATATTGTCATAGAGAAATTACTACTCTTTAAGGCTCTGCTGGACTCAATTCCTTATTAGCTTCCCAGCACAGTTGGTTTAGAGTCTTCATCACCTGTGGGATGTTCTCAGTGCTGCCTTGATTTCATTTGCATCAAGATTTGTCCTAGTTCATTGTATTTGAAGAAATGAAGTAAGAGGATAGTAAGTGAGATAGATGGATATGTTGTCAAATGCATTTGACTTAGCACTCAGCTGCTCCTATTCTTTCAGAATCCTTTGACTGGGAGCTCTTTCAGTCATGGCATAGAAGCCCTTGGCCAACTTAACACTGTTCCTAATTTGTAAAGTGACATGTAGTTTGAAATCTCTCATTACAATTCGTCCTTAACACTATTCCAGATACCGGAAGTCATGACTGACAGAATGCAATTCCCATAAATAAAATAGTTCAAAATCAGACAGATCTACCTAGAAAGTCTATTCTTTATATTCAGATAAATGGACTTTATTTCATAGAGAAAACCTCTAAGCACATACAATAACATGGAAGATACAACAGTTCAATCTCCCAGGCAGTTGTTCGCTTCCTGTCTGAAACTATATCTTCCACACAGAGAACTCATTCTCTTCCATTTCTTTACAGAATTTAGTTTATTTTGGGAAGGTAATAAAAAAATATGAAAAGAAATCTCAGTACAGAGCTTTGCTAGAGTCTCACAGACTGAACAGAGAACATAAAATTTACCCTGATGTGTGTCTTATTATGTCTCATGTACCTGAACCCAAATGACTGGAGGTGCGTGGTCATCTGGGGAGATCTTGACAGAAGAAGAGGAAAGATGTGCAATCTGACTGTGTAATTCTCATTTGTGAACTCACAGTTAAGCCTGCTGAGAGGCTTGAGTGAGCAGAGGAATAAACTAACAGAACCTGAGTACTTGTAGTTTGAAATAGACACCACAAGCCATAGTAAGTACAGCTGTTGAAAGCATGGGTGTGATGCCGTGTATGCAGAGTACTTGTATATTGAAACAAAGCCAGATCCCGAGGGGAGGTCATACTCCAATTAATTTTATCATCTGATCCCTAATGTTCCAGCATTTACTGATCACTATATCACCTAAATAAGATAAATTGACTGATTAATTGAATAAGCATCTTAAGTACTTATGTTCCTGAATGATGAGAAAGATGAAACTTGGGGACAATAGGACCATAAAGTCTTGAGGATTGTGAGCAAAGTTGTTTTTTCCTTATTTGCTTGCCATCAGCCTTGTCTAACACCTAAAGTACTAACTGTTTTGAGTTGATCTGTTTAATTCTAGACAAACAGGGTAAGGAGTACATGGAGCTTCTTGCCTAACTTTCTTTTGAGCATTACAGAACATTTTAATCACGTTTCATCCCAGTACCTAGCTATCTACTTATCCTATTTTACTGTTATGGGGGGATTTAAGAGGTTGTGAAATGAAAGATTTTGTAATCTAAAATTAACAGCTGAAGTCAAATTATTTTCTTATTTATTCCTACATATATAGGGAGTAAATTCGCTCAAGTGAATAGGAAAATTCTGGTGTAAATACGAAGAGAAACATGCTTTTTTAGCTCTTGTAAATATTCACTTTAGAAAATACTTTTAAAGCGTAGAGCTGATTGAACTTTGAATGCTAAAATGTTTTCATTATGGAACAAACAGAGTATTTGAAATAGGCTTTTTAACTTTTTCTCTGTAATGTTCAAAATTACTCTGTAGGAACTAGCTTTTTAAACCCCCCAAAACAAAACAAAGGAAACTGAAATCTCCTTCTCCCCCAGAACCTTAGGGGTTCAAATTAAGTCAATCAAAATCAAGATCTTTTGTGGGTTGAGAGTAAATGCTGTTTTCCTCTGAAAACTCTGACCTCAAATAGGTCCTTTTCTTTCTAATCTCATACTTCACATGCTGTGAAGAATGAAACACATTTAAGTCTTTGACTCAGCCTCCCTTTATGACTATGTGAAAGACCTGGTGAAAACTGCAGGTGAAGTTCAGTAAGAAAGAATAAAGCAAAAAGTGGTCTCATGTGTTCCCCTAATCCTAGAGCTCAGCATGAGAGATTACCTACAGTGACAAAATTCAAAGGTTAGAAATAAATTAAGCTCTGGAATGATAAGAAGGAAAGACAACCACATTTTATTTTATTTGGGTGGAAGATGGTCTTTCTGTGACTCTAGGACTGCCTCTTCATGTATCCATAGCCTTTATACCAGAGCCAGTGCACCATTTCCCCCTCAGCATGATTTGTTGGAAGCTGCAGCTCTTTCTGATGCTGTTTGGTATAGCAGTGTGTGTGAAGTGGCTATTTGGTTGCTTCTCTAGGAACTTCTCTGCTGGACAATTTCTTACCTGTCTACCTGTGATAGATAAAAATGTTTCAGGACTTTCTGAGAAATAAAATGACTTTAAGACATTTGTGCTCTTTAGAACAAGATGGATTGCCTATCTCTATACTGCTAAAGGAAATGTGTTCATGACCACAGAGTGGGACAAAGCAGCCCATAAAGCTCCTGAAGAAATATTTTTAACCTCCAAAAAAGAGCAAGGACATGAAGACAGCCTGAAAGTTCTCTGCATGCTAAACTACTCAGCTGCTCCTGGAAATGAGTGAAAGACATCAAAAGTATCATTCTAATAATCTGAATGTGTAGACTACTATTTCTAGGACCCGGGAAAGTTTCTCTATCCCTAATACTAATCTTTTCTTTTTTTTTTTTTTCCCCCCACAATGCTTTTAATATAATTATCTGTTCTCATCTTTCTTGTCAATTCACTCTTTTCAACCATACACAACTCTTTTTTTTTTTATCTCACATAAGTATGATTCTTTTCCTTACCTCTTTCTATCTCTTTTTTTCTCCCCAGACTAGAAAGAAGAGATTTTTCTCCCACTTTCATCCTCTGAATAGATATCTTTGACATTGCTGTCCATTCCTTTATCACGGTGCTCAGCAAGTGAAATGCATAATTGAAGAACATAGATATATACGTTATGGAATTATCCTAGCTACCTATATAATAGAAGATATAGACTTCAAAACAAGTGGAGAAAAATGTAATGGAAAACACCTCTCTAAGACAGTGGAACAAGTCAGTTACAGAGAATTCTCATCTTTCATCGGTGAGCTAATACTAAAAGCTCTAGAGCAGTGCTAATGGCTGCATAGGGTTCTCAACTGCTTCTGCACACCAATCTGAGATTGTCCCGTTTTTTTTTTTTTTTTCATGATGTCTAAATTATTTTCCCAGTATATATTTCCTCCATCTTCCTTTAAGACCTTCTATCTAGGCCTGAGACAATCATACTTTCTAAATCATAAGCAGAGAGGTCTAAACATGAGAGCCCTTCAAACAGGGTGAGTGAAGATTGAATCTACCAGTCAATCACAGAAATCTGTCTTCAGGGGGAAGGCTACAGGCCAGAACTGAACTTCATACATGAAGACACACAATGAGCACATGGTGGGAGACACAGAAAGTTAGAAAGAGATTTTCCAAGATGATACATTCAGGGGTAGAGGTTTCCAGCATACTCTTCTGCTGTTTTTTGTTTGTTTGTTGTTTTTGTTTTGTTTTGTTTTGTTTCCTCTTTGGTACTCTGCTAACACCAATCAAAATTTCTATTGAGAAGCAGTATTTTGCTTCATCCTTACTTCAGAAAAAATAAAGGAAGATCAAAAGCTTTTTTTTTATTTTTTTAAACAAAGAAACAAACAAACAAAAAGTCAGCTTTTTCAAAAAATCATTGTAACTTTTTTTTTAATTCCACTCTACATGTCACAAAGTGCTGCAGTAACCTCTGATTTACTGATTTATTTTTTAATATAGTCAATCCTTCTCTCAAGAAAAATAGTGTAACACAAATAATGTCAGATCTATTAGCGGCATTTATCAAACTACAATTCAAATACATTTTGAAAGAAGGTTTATTGGATTTACTGTTGGAAGAATGGACAGAGATCAATCAGAGGCTCTATATTTATCTTCTCTACATTCAAATCTTGCATTATTCTTGCCTTTTTTTTTTTTTTTTTCCTTTTTAAACCTAGGATGTACCTACAATTCCTTTAACTGAAAGCCATAGTAAGATTATAGCACATGGTATTTTTCAAACATTAGAAAAAATGAAGGTCAATCAGATAGATGTTCATAATTTCATGATCCTTCAAAAACCTACAACTATTTCATATGTTTGACATCTGTTCTGCCCTTCTGTGTTCTCATCAAAATTATCTGAAATACTTACAGTATAATAAAAATATCACCACAGCCAATACACCTGAATCTGCTCTCACGTGATTGTCTTTCAAAGAGAAATGGTTGCACTTATGACATGTCAAGGCTACAGTTATATTTAACAGGAACACATGAAGAGCTGTCAAATAACTTGGAAATACTTGCATTTTAGAAAACCAAACCTCTTCAGGAATATTTTTCAATACTACAAATGTATAACATCTAAATGATAGGCAAAGGAGTAACCAATTAGAAATATTTCTGTTTGTGAGATACTTACCTAGAAAGCCCTAAAGAGTCAGGTTTCCACATCTGGAAGTGTTTACATGTTCAGATTGCTGAGCTACAGTGATATTTTTCATTCAAAATTAATTTCACTTAGTTTTAGACATTGATAGCACAGAGCTAATGAAAACAGAAAAAAAACAACCAACCAACCAAACAAACAAACAAAAACCACTAAGCATATCCAGCAAGAGACTCCCAACTCTGTCATGGGCACCTTAAGATGCTTTCTAGGGCAATCTATTTTACCCCACTACCAGGAAATCCTAGCTAACATTTTATTACACATTTGAACAAGCTGCCCAAAACTGGTCCACAGGAAGCATATAAAGAACAAATAAGAGTACTTATACTACACAACAAGATTCACCGCATTTCTTACTTATATGTAAGTAATTTAATGTATAAATTCTTGATCGTTGGAGGCTTTTTTCTTTTTCTTTTTTTTTTGTAGAGTCCTGAGAGTATCCCCGATTTTATTTAATTTTTTGTCTTTATTTTCTTCTTTATCTAATTTTGTTATTTTGTTTTGTATTATTATTTTTTTAACTTATATTTTTATAAAATCTAGAGAAATATGCAGGTTGATTCTGTTGGTTTCTCAGAGATAACTTCCAGTTATGGATTTCGCCGAGTGAACTTCTACTTCAGTAAAAGATGATAGTCTAGAAATAGATAGTCTAGATAGAGACTATGAAATCCAAACTACAAAATCTCTTTATATGAGCCACTAACTGACAATCACAACAAAATCACTTCTGATCATTAAGTTAGACTTAAACCAATGTCAAAAGAAAGAAAATTTTTCTGATTCCCCAAATCACTCTGACTTCATCTAAAGCTTGCATATTTTACTTCAGGAAGGAACAATACTAGATATCCTGACGCACAGAGAAATTCATGGGGTCATCTAAGATGGAAAATGTAGTAACTTATCCAAAAGCTCATACCAGGGTGATTCCAGTCCCATACTGACAGCAGATGTCAGTATTTCTTAAGGGTTTTGTATATTAGAAAAGAAAAAGTACCTTAAGGTTTTGAACAGGATTCTGGGTACTTGTGAACATTCCAGTGATCTAAATTTATGAGCAACAGATTTTGTTGTTTTCATCTCCTTATTTTTGAAAGGTGTTGAAGAAGGTTTTTGTCACTTAACCAAAGGAGTAACAGTTTAAATTTATGTATGGTCTCAATTCTAAGCAGTGCTGAATAGCCTGAATTCATACATGGATTTTGATGGGGTTGGAGAAAAAAGTTACTGTCATGTCTAAGCAACTCCCAGAACTCTGAGTGAGGATGTGATCTTGAGTTATGTAGGGTATAATTAGGTCATCATTCATGAAGGTAACCTGCTAATCTCAGAGGCAGACAAAAAACACTCTAAAATTTTAGAAATAAAGTTATTAAATATAGAATAAAAAGTGAATATAAATATTTAAGAGCATATGACATTCTTAACAAACAACTTTCAAATATGTGTGCAAGAAGATGGGTTTTCATCCAGATTATTCAATCCTTTTGCCATTTAATCACATATATACATCTGCTGAAGTCTTTGAGACTACTCACGAGTAAATCTGTATAAATTAAATTATATTAAAATTCAGAATAAGGGTTATATAATCTTTCCTTAAATCATAAAGTCTTGAATATTGGATAAACATGTTATATCTATACCAGCTGAAGAGCTGGCCCAACCCTTTAGTTTATCAAAAGAAAAGAAATTTACATTCACTTCAAGGATTAGCTCATTAGGTACCTAACAGATGCTGATATTTTCTATCAGTAGGAAGGTAAGATCATGAAACCTCCCTTGGTGCCCACAAAGAACTGTTACAGAATGATTATGGTTGCAGCAACTACTCAACATTAAAGTTGTATCAGAAATACTGTGCACTTTTACAAAATGCTGTGTAATTAGGAGGGTATCTGTAGTCAACAGCAATGAAGACACAATTACTGTCTTCCCAATGCTGAGAAGAAAATCAGGCATAAAAAATTAAATGGAAACAGTTTTAAGATATATTTGATTTATACAACTCTAATTGTTTATTGGTATTGTTAACACTTGCACAATACCTGGATTCTTGATATATAAAACCAAAAGACCACTTTGTTTTTCAAAGTATTTCAGTAAAAAGAAGAATATAGAATTAAAGGCTTACTTTGATCCAGATCAGCTTCCTGCAGGTGCAGAATCATTTTTAACAGCATATTTTCTGGTGTTTTTTTATAGATGAGTTTGAGTCCCCTGAATGAGACGTCCAGCATTTTGGAGCCCCTAATCACATGCACAATTACTTATCAATGAAGGTACAAATGGAATTCGTATCACCTAACTTTAGACTGAACTAGTCAACCAAGCTTCTCTTTGTAGTCAGTAGAGAGAAATAAGCTGTTTTAGATTGTGGTTCCTCTGACCAAAGACAGATGTCGTTTGGAACAGATAATTCTACAACAGAAGTGCTTATTTATCTCACTAGCTACAATTAAAAGGGCCATGAACAACTAACACAGATGTAGATACAGTCTGTATAATCTATTATGTTAAGTATATTTGCTGAGATTAAATTCAGATGAGAAATTTTATAACAGAATGGACAGTATTTCAGTATTTCTCTGCAGAGCAGAGACTGCTTCATTTTGCATACCTTTCTACTGAACCTCTGTAGTGCAGTTGACTAAAGCTCTACTTCCCAAAAAACATCTATCTTTGATTTCAAAACACAAGGTATGGGGAGTCTACTTCTTTTCCTGTGATAATATTTTTTTTTCTATGATTAATACTGAGCTATTAAAAAAGAAAAAAAAAAGCATACCAAATTTATACTTAGCATTTGCCTGGTTTCACAGAATCACAGAATCATCTAAGTTGGAAGAGACCTCCAAGATCACCTAGTCCAACCTCTGACCTAATACTAACAAGTCCTCCACTAAACCATATCACTAAGCTCTAAATCTAAACGTCCTTTAAAGATCTCCAGGGATGGTGACTAAACCACTTCCCTGGGCAGTCTACTCCAATGCCTAACAACCCTTTCAGTAAAGAAGTTCTTCCTAATAGATCCACCCCCCTGCCCAAAGCAGGGTCAGCCCTGGGATCAGACAAGGCTGTTAAGGCTTTCTCCAGGTGGTTCTTCAAAAAGCCCAAGGAGGGAGCCTGCACTAGTTCTATGGGCAACCTGCAAAAACAAAACCTGTTTGTGTTTTGATTTCATGTGTCTCTCCCTAATGGATTAAAGAGCTGAGGTAAAGGTAATTTATCCTTTTGAAGTGTTTATATGCTGTAATCAAATAACTTCTCAGTTCTCTAGGAAAAGTAGTTTTAGCTCTTTAAGTTTCTCATTGTATTTTTCCAGCCTTAACTTAATTTTTACGTCTCTTTTCAATCCCTCAAGTTATGTCTTTTTATGAATTGAAACAGGAAGAACCTAGAATAAAATGGTCTTATTAATCAGATTTATTGCAAGTTCACTATGAAACAGGTTGAACTCACAAAGTGTTTGCCAGCCAGATAAAAAAGCATCTTTAAATGTTTCATCCAAAAGAATTACTTTAAAAGATGCAATACAAGATAATGATGTGGTATGCAATAGAACAGGGTAGATGAATCCCATTTTACTGTGTTTTGAATCTGTTTAAGCATCAAATGTTTGAAATTTTATCTTGGGCTACTGTGTCAACATGTACAAAATAATGGCAAAAAAAAAAAAAAAAAACACAACTAAACAAAAAACAACCAACCAGCCAATCAAACCAAAAATAAGCAGAAATAGAAAGCAAATAATATGACTACAGTGTCAGCAAGCTCTGAAATGAACATCATCAAGCACACATAACTCTGACAACCTAGCTTGTTGGCTATGTGCAGGTCTTAGTACATAAACAGGATAAATACAACCAATGTATTTAATAATCTTTAAAAAAGATCATTCTCTAAGTTCAGTCCTTATGGCATCCCACCCACTTTGGTTCTCTTGATCACGTACAAAGTTGGCCATATGAGTTCAAGTATTTCCGCATTGAGATTAGTTTTGGAATAAAAAAATATTAAATAAATATTTCCCTATATTCACAGACTTCTTACCTCCATGAGCTACACGGCTTACAAACCATGGCTAAGATACTGCTTCTTTTGTCTGGGAGTAAGATTAAGTCTTCTGATTTAAAGGGAAACCTCTAGGCAGTTTAAAAGCAAATGGTAGATAGGGGAAAGATTTTATAAACAATCCTGTTAGGTGTTAATAGGATCAGAATGATTACCTCTCCTATCATGTTGAAAATGCACCCTCAGAGATTTTTCTCCATGCTATTTATACTTAGGTAACCTCTCAGCAGAAGTTTCAAATCAACTATAACTTTGAAGCAGTACAAGTCTACACAGGATAAAGAGGTTTTATGACACAATCTGCAGTGAAAGAATGAAGTTTTACATATCCTGTCTGAAACCTGGTCCCAGTCCTTTGAAATGGTGGGTAATCTACCAACCTCTGATCAGAATTGCTTTTTCCAGGGTTCTGATAACTCACCAGGACACCTTGTTTATGTGAAGGCAAAGAGAATTCTCATACATATGTAAGAGAACTGTGTGCGAGAATATGTACATATTCAAGTGCACACACATACACACACATACGTCATATGCACACACATGCCCATGTGCACACATAGTAGCTGTCAAGAAATAAATCTTTCTAGGAGCAAGCTACACTACAGCCACTGTCACATGCAAAGATGTAACCCTCCATATTTTATTCCTGAAGTCATCAAAACAGAGTGCAATGCTACTCACTTTACAAGTAAATAATGTGATATTTATTAAAAAAAAAAAAAAAAGAAAAAAAAAAAAAAAAGGAGAAACATTTGTAATGTTACAGTGATGATCTCCGAACATATCTAGAATAATTAAGAATAAAGATCTCTGGTCTGTCAATAACCATGAAAAAGTACTTCAGGCGTTCTGACAACAACAACAAAAAAAAAAGAAGAAACAACCATTCATTGCTTCTTGTTACTCTTATGTAAAAGTTAATCATAACTAAATTGTGTCCCGACAGTGAGGAAGTATTAGGAAGCATAAGCAGGATCTCAGAACTCAGTCTTTACAGAAGGACTTTGCTGTTCCAAGCAAAACATCATAAGTAAAGATCAGAAGAGCTGTCTGTTCACAAGAGCTCAGGACTTCACTGGAAGACAGAAGGCAATACATTGATGCACTTGGATAGGGAAAGTAAAGTACTGAGAGACCACAATAATCAGTATGACAGACAGCTGTGAAAACACTTTGGCATCTGCAGTTAAGTTTTCTCACAGTAAACTAGAAGTTCAGCCATGTACCTGAAAGTCAATACTGAAGTTAATGTCTGTGATTGGAAAAAAAAATAAAATATTGCATAATTGAACATTTCACGTCTGAATAATGCAGTATTATTAACCCACATATTAAACTAATATTGGCCTGAGATACTTACAAAGTATGAGTAGCTGAATGACTAAAATGGTAATATATTTATGTATTTATATCATTTTGGAACCAGACTTTTCTATCCCAAAACCATTTTTATCATTATTATTATTATTAGTTTCCTATCTGCTTCTCTTAGTTTTTATAGGCCTCATAACTCCTCCTTCAGATGAATTTATAGATACTAACATGGGAAGCGAGGGCAAGAAGCAAAAGGGCATGAGTTGAGCTTGTAAAATCTGATACGTAGGAAACAGAGGCTGTCAGCAGGGGATGACTAGAGATAATAGTTAACCTCTTGAAATTGAATGAGGGGTGATTGCTTCAACTGAGGGGCTGAAAGAGGCTTGATACTATACCAGCCACCGGTCTGGAAAAGCAATCATCTTCACAGCACAAATCAGGAAGCATTAATAGTCACAATATTCTCAAGGACCTTTTCAACCAGCAAACACTGGAAATGCTCAGGAGTAACACTACTAAATACTGCATATCTTCAAAGGTATATTTAAGTACTACGAATTGTTTAAAGGTCCTCTCTCCTGTTATCTGGCATTCTACTTTATCTGTTTTCACTTCTGAACTAATCTAATTGGTACATAGACATCCTTATAGCAAAGTTCTGGCTTGCTTTCTACACCTTTTTTTTTTTTTTTTTTTTTTAATTCACTATTTAGACACCAAACAGCAAGCAGATTCCTAAGTATCACATCTCTTTATGGTGTCTTACAATAAGAGAACTGAATCTACATTTCTCACTGTATTCTTGATCCATAACCCACCCTTTTTCAAATCCTTCATCTCACAGCCCCATCTTATTTTTCCTAAAAAAAATGTGGATGCTGACAAAATATTTACTTTTGTCTTCCATTACATGTTGACTGATAGAATGCTAGCATGTGTTCACAAACTGAACTTTAATAAATATATAGTGATTGAAGAAGTATAATATGCACATAGACTTCATGATAAGACTCATATGAGGACATTAGATGTGTAGTGACACAACTATGCATTTGCCAGTTCCTGAAACAATGTCTTCATGACAAAATGGCAAATATAAGAAATATAATGATAACACTTTCACAGAAAGTCACCTAAAATAAACTAAAACATAAAAAGGAATAATGTACTTAAAATAGGCCTTTCAGAAATGTCATTACTTTCTACATTGACAATTATTGACAATACGTTGTTAATACTTTCTACACTGCATCTCATTCATAAGACAGAATTGAAATAAGCTTTTCATTCTTATAAGAGTAGTTGATGTTATTGCTAGAATGGATGTTTACCTCCTGGTTGTTTTACTGTTCTTTCTGCTCTGGCAGCAGAATTTACTTTTGGTGAGTGATTATTACTTTTTGCTGCAGCTCAAAAAATTGTATCACAGAAAGGGCTGAGAATCAGACCATCCAAAGCATTAAGTAACTGACTCATGCTGGGCTCTGCCAGTTAGATCTAACTGTTACTGAGGATTCAGATCTGAAAAACCTTTCAGTATATCTGAAAAAAAAAATAACAATCCTTACAAGACACAAAGATTTTCCTAATGGAACTGCTTAAACATTAAAAAGAAAAGCTAGATGCAAACCTTCAAGGTGAATTAAACTTCTCTTTTCTTTAAAATATAGAAATTAGAACCAGAACTAAGGGAAACACTGAAGTGTGTATGCTAACAAGTGAGCTCAGTAGCTGTGAACTACATTATATCAAGCCTGATGATTCAACAGATTAGATGAGCTATTTGTCTATGATTTTAGCATCATTCACACTGAACTTATTCTTCATCAGAGGCCAATCAGTCCTTTGTCAGGGGGCCAAATTTCCAGTTTTGAGGAAGGCCATTTCTGTCTATTGGGATACCTATTGATTCTGTCATATTACATATGTTCTTGGCAAAAAAGTAAATTGTGGCTCAGATACCCCTGACTGATATAAAAGCTGTAACAGGCAGGTAATAGCTGCTGTAAGTTTATTTTACTTTCCTACGTTTATCTTGTTGTCAAGAATGTGTTTTCCTTGTTTATCCTGCTTATATTGAATAGTGGCGAAAGGAATGCTGTAAAGCATGGTACCTGGTGCAAGAAATGTAATGGACCTTCCTGTATAACTAACTCCTGTCAGCGTTTTTCTTATCTCTACAACACACACAATGGGTGTCTCCAGCCTGTGGAGCCTTGCGCATTGTATCTATATGTACACTGAAAAGTTGTAGAGCTGTATAGCAAAAAAACAAATAGCTTAATAATCACCATTTGCAGATTAAAACTTGTCATTATTCATCATAATTTACAATCAACATGCAAAGAAGAATATAACTGTATCCCTGAGCTAGTTTCACCTATTTTTTTCCACAGATACACCAAAAACTGTCTTTCTGTGCAAAAGAAGAGGGAAATCTAGCACTCAGAGACTGCTGCAGATCAGGCCACACTTCATGTGCCCTTCTGCCTTCCTAGGGAAAGGAAACATTCCCTGGGCAGGAATTTGCCTTGTCAAGCATCATTAAAGGAAATTGACTTTGATTCATATGATAAGTTACAAAAATACTGACTACTCTCTGAAGAGGAACATTCTGTTGGGGAGGAACTCACATTTCTATGAACAATTTTCTTATAGTAAAACCTTTCCTGTAGAGTTTTAGGCACCAGTCTTCTTCTTGGAGTTAGTTTTATACTAGCAAGGAAAGATTCTCAGACTTTTAAAATGGAATGCAAAAACATCCTTTTATGTGCACAACCAAGTCTGATTGTACTCTGGGAGAAATGAAATAGAAATGCATTCATTTTGAGTCAACACAGCTAATTATCCACACAAAGATCTGATATATCAAATCTAATAAACTTTTTTTTTTTATCCACAGCATAACTGTCTTTTCCAGTGTCACTTTGTTTCAAACCGAGTGAATCATTTCTCAGTCCTCCATTCCCCAAAGCTCTGGATTTCTTTGATTATACCACACACTGACTGCCAAGAAGTGTGGCAGGACTGAAGACTATACACCTAAGGAGATCTTTATTAAAACAACAACAACAACAAACAAACAAACAAACAAACAAACAAACACCTTATTAAGAACACTACAGAGACAAATACAGCAAATGTAAAGAGCATTTGCACTGGCTATTTTGCCATTACTTCCGTAGGAGGTGTCCCTCGTGCTTGTCATTCTCTGACCATATTTACATGTTGTCATTACCAAGAGCACAATTCAATGAAAAGCTCAATGTGAGACTGAGGTTCATATTTAAGTAAACATAAACTTTTTCTTAACTTTAAGAAATGTTTTCTTAAATAAATAGAAACTTTTTTTTTTATTTTTTCTGAGAGCTCTTGAAAATCCTTGTAGTTCTTAGTTCTATATTACTGTATTCAAACCTGCTGCTCTTGTGTGAGGATTCTTACTAAAAACAGTGAATAGATAATTTGGAAGGACAAAACATCCCTTGATAACAAAAATAAACCCATCAAAAGGCAGCAAAAGTATCCAGGGGGGTATTTCTTAGCTGTCTGTTATCAGTGAGTATCTTCACAGGCTTTATTTGGCATTCACTAAGTCCAAAACAATCCATCTCTGTAAGAAAAATTCTAGGACAATTGTCAAGTAACTTCAGGAAAAAAAGGAAAAATAAAAAAAAAAAGAAAAAAACCTTTGTGTTGTCTATTTTATCACATAACAACTGTGTATTTAGTGAGTTAATACAGTTAATAAGGAGTGTCAACAATCTGAGGCAGCTCCACTGATCTGTTACTTCTTAAAATGAACCTCTACATTCACAATAACACAGGGGGTTTGACTCAAATCATCGATTCTCTGTTGAGAAGTTTTCCGCTCCAGTATACTTTAGAGACAGTGATTGTGTTATAAAGCAACCCTTCAATAAATCGTTTCTTTTTTTTGTCCTCCCCAGTGGTGCTTGCCCACCCCAACTCCTGTTTTAAGCCTTCATTTCACAGACTTAGTAAAATGAAGAAGCCTCCTGCTCTGCCCACCTGCTTCTACCAGAAGCTGTGAATGCCTCCCACATTCCCTATTTCATGCTATAATTAGAACAAATATTTGAAATACAAATGCTCTCTACTTCTGCCATAGTCTCTTGTTGATATCCTGTCACCTTCCTGTCATTCTCCTGCACTACCTAGAAAGACTTTGAGCCCTTATTGAAAATCCACTTTTTCTGCTTTTTTTACTCAAGGCTCTAGTTCAGACACCTCAGCACGCACACACACACACACACACACACACACACACACACACACACACAAACACAAAATTAGCTTTAAACTGCTTTGCTCCCCATGGTCGTGGGGAAATCCCCAGAGTTGCCAGCAGATACCCTAACTCTTGGTTTACCTTTCCTCTTCTCTCTGTGTTCACACGCTTCTGAGCCCTGACAAGCAGATATCCTTGAACTATAAATATTCTTTTTGAAGCAGACAAGAAATTCTGCAGGGCTTTCCAGTCTGGTTAAATCATCCCTTGGTTACTGTTCAGTCCCACAGAAAGATCCCCATGATGAAGCTGGACCATGGCTGGCATATCATATTTTGTTGCTTTTAGATCAGTCAACATGGCTCGGGCTACAGCAGAGGCTAGCACTGAGGACTGTTCCCTCTACAGCCCTTTTCTGCTGCAAGACCCATAGTAGTATTTTTCAAGGGTCAAACCCATAGGCACATTCTCTGTTCTGCCTGACTTGCATAGCTGAGCCAAGTACTTCAGCACAGGGTCAAAATGAAGTTCAGTCCTTGATACCAGCAGCTTCTCTGGAGACAACCCAAAGAAGGCTAAAACTCAGCAACAGAGCTACCAGAAATGAGCAGAGGGATGAGTTCATATTTTTCCTGTCAGTCATATGTTTGCTTGAAAACAAATAGCAAACCAACCACAACACACCATGCTTCTACTAAGAGGCTTGCTATGTCTTCCCACCCCCGTCATGATGACTCTTCTACAGACCTGCTGAAGTCCCACAAATCTACCAGACTGCAAGGTAGCAAGATGATATTGTAGAATGGTTGGAACTTTTACAGCTAAGTGTAGTTTAGGCAACAAATGTTTCTTCTCTCTGCTTCTATCATGCCTATTATTCCCCTAATCATTTGTTTAAGGTTTCTGAGACTTTGACACCCTTGAATTCTTAAAGTGGTCTTGAGAAGCACAACTGAGAAGTATTCCAACTCCATCACTAAACATGCCTTTGACACCTTTCCTGTTTTTTTTGTGTGTGTGTGTGTGTGTGCATTTTTTTTTTTTCCCAGCTATGAGAATAAGTCATTGATTGGCCTGGAAAAAGAAGAAAATGTGGGAGTCTATTTTAATCTTTTTGTAAAAACAGCAGTTCTTGTGAAGCATGTTTGTTAACAAATTCACTAGGGACATATTCAGACCTCCTACTAGAGCTGCTCAATATTTCAATATTTTTGGTTGGTTGTTTTTTTTGTTTTGTTTTGGTTTGGTTTTTTCAGTTCATGATCAGTATGTGGGTGCTACTTGAATCTACTGATAGCATGAAGAATGAGATTTGGAAAATATGTGATTCTTTCTTTCCTGACCCCATATAGATGCTGAAGTCTGTGTTAGGAACTTTAGGAACTAGAACAGGTGTTGGAAGTACAATTCTCTACCTAAATACTTCTACTTGTTTCTTCCTCCTTTGCTTGCCTTATATAAATATGAAATTCTTTAACAGATATCATAGAATCATATAATATCCCTAGTTGGAAGGGATACACAAAGATCATGGAGTCCAACTACTGAGTCCCCAGAGGACCACCCAAAATATCAGGCCATGTGTCTGAGAGCATTGTCCAAACACTTCTTGAACTCCTGCAGACTTGGTGCTGTAATCACTTCTCTGGGGAGCCTGTTCTAGTGCCCAACCACCCTCTCAGTGAAGAACCTTTTCCTGATATCCAGCCTGAACTGCCCCTGTCACAGCTTCAAGCCGTTTCCTTGGATCCTATCACCGATCTTCCACTGGTTTAACTGTATACAATTGATAACAAGGGAGCCTTCATCTTGTTTGCCACAACAGTGAGATGAATTCAGCTGTATGTGTATGTTCATAGCTCTGATAACAAACAAATAAACAAACAAAACCCACTGAGAATGAACATTAGAAATTAAAAGAGTGAAGTAGAATTTTTGTAGAGTCTGTAATCAATTCTATCTTGGGTTTGCATGCTCTGTGATCACAGCTGCATTTCTGTGTTTTGAAATATAGTTTTGATTTAAATCAGAACAAAATGTTTTTTCCTAAATTTTCTGTGAAGCAGAAGTGAGAAACTGACATTCTTCTCTGTTTGCATTGGAGATCTTTGGCTAAAGCTTGATGAGCTTGATTTTGAAAGAATGTTTGAGGCTCAGCAAATAGGAATGTTCTTACTGAACTTCCTCCTGCCTAATATTAAGTATGCTGCAACATTTGATTTTATAATTTTGCAGTCTTTTGTAAGCTATCTGTAGCTGATTCAGTCTTCACTTTCACAAGACATTAGCAAGAGTCTTCCCATCAATAAGTATAGTTTGATCAATATATTTCCGTTCTGTGGTTGATTATACCATGGTCTAGCCTCAATATCAATCTGACATATGTTTGTGCTGCACACCCAGATCTGAGATTTGGAAGCATTCCTATGTATACAAGATTAGACTTAACTTTATTAAGTTAATAATCATTTTTATTCATTTCAATGAATCGATCAATGCTTTAAAATGAATGATTTATTTAGATATGAATTATTTTAAGGTGTTCATCTGTACAGGATTTTTGTTATGAGCCAACAATTTCAGAGAAGACAAAAAAAGCTTACCATGTTTAGCCTTCTGAAAATACAGTCTGAAAGGGGTATGCTTGCTCTCTGTAAATATATTGGAAAGTAAACACCAGAGGAAAGAGAATATCTGTTAAAGTTAAGGACAATATTGACACAGACAGGGAAAAAAAAAAAAAAGTTGTGAATACCAGTTTTAGACTGGCAAGATCCTGAATCGATTTTCCATTTAGTGGGGGAGGGAAAAAGAAAATAAACTAAATAATAAAAGAAAATAAATAAAGAAACTAAATAAAAAAATAGGATTCTGTGACATATTCATCTGAGGTAGCAGAGCTGATGTTAAGTATCCATGGGGTTCCCTCATGTACAGTGCATTGATTTATTTGACTTGTTTATCTCCAGAATGATTGAGACATCTGTCTGAAAATATCAGGATGGAGCAAAGATATTCAGCTTGGAAATATAAATCCAAATGGTTTAGTCTTACATGCAGTAGAAAATTGCCAGTAGTAAGAATCTGACACTCTTTTTAATGACTGGTACTACAGATCTTCCCCACATTGTCAGAAAGAGTTGCTTCAACAGGTTTGCCTTAAAAGGCTCAAGATTTAGCATGGTATAGATGTCAAATGATTAAGTAGCACCTTTAAATCACAGAATCACAGAGTGATTGAGGTTGGAAGGGACTTCTGGAGATCATCTAGTACAACCCCCCTGCCAAACACGGTCACCTAGAGCATGTTGCAAAGAGTGTATCCAGGCAGGTGTGGTGGTTTGATACCAGTGCTGTTCTAGCTAGGAGTGCAGAGCACAGCACTGTGTGGGCTGCTGCAGGGGAAGTTAACTCCATCCGAGACAGACCCAGCACAGCAGGGTTAGAATATACCCGGAGAAGGAGACTCCGCAGCCTCCCTGGGCAACCTGTTCCAGTGCTCTGTCATCTGCATAGTAAAGAAGTGTTTTTTCCTATTCAGCTGGAAATTCCTTTGTTTCAGTTTATGCTGCTTGCCTCTTGTTCTGTCTCTGGGCACCACTGCAAACAGTCTGGCCCAGTCCTCTTGACACCCTCCCTTCAGATATTTATACACATTGATAAGATCCCCTCTCAGTTTTCTCTTCTCCAAGAGAAACAGGCCCAGCTCTCTCAGCCTCTCCTCATACGACAGATGCTCCCTTATGATCTTAGCAGCCCTCCACTGGACTCTGTCAGGAGTTCTATTACACCATTGTCTATCTACATCCCTCTTGTACTAGGGAGCCCAGAACTGGACACAATACTCCCCGTGTGGCCTCAGCAGGACTGAGGAGAGGTGGAGGGTCACCTCCCTCGACCTGATGGAAACATTCTTCCTAAGGCAGTCCAGGAAACCATTGGCCTTCTTGGCCACAAGGGCACACTGCTGGCTCATGGTTAACTTGCTGTCCACCAGGCCTCCCAGGTCCTTCTCTGCAGAGCTGCTTTCCAGCAGCAGCCCCCAGCCTGTACTGGTGCTTGCGGTTATTTCTCCGTAGGCGCAGGACTCTCCACTTGCCTTTGTTGAACTTCATGAGGTTCCTCACTGCACAACTCCCCAGCCTGTCCAGGTCTCTCTCAATGGCAGCACAGCCCTCAGGGGTATCAGATACTCCTCCCAGTGTTGTGTAATCCATAAACTTGCTGAGGGTGTACTCTATTCCATCATCCAGGTCATTGATAAGGTGATTTCCTTTCAAACCAAGCCATAGTCTCCCTAGTCTTGCATAACATGTAACTTATGGATCAGTTTCTGTTCTGTAAGTGCACAGCTATAAATACATAGATATTTCTACTAAGTGACCACTTCTTGTAATATACATTTGGAGGTGGCAGTAGTTGATTTTTAAGGTAATCAGATAGGATTGTAAAGTCTATCCCAATGTTTCTGGTTAGTACTGGAATGGAACTAATGAATGATTCTAAAAGCAATAAAAAATGAAGGCCTGGTGTTAGGTGATATTTGTATGGTGCAGACATGCCTAAACTAGTTTTAGAGCCATACATTTTTACCTCAGTTCTGTAAAACCCTGTTTATTTTACTGTTTCTGTCTGGAATAATACCATATACTAAAACAGCTAGCCAGCATGTAACACGATGCTGGGAATAAAAATTCCTACAAAAACAAAACAAAACAAAACAAAAAAATAAGGAAAGCTTTTTAAGTTTATCCAGCCACTAGGAAAGTAAGATTTGTCAACAAAGCCAGCCAGTAAATAAGGAAACACTACACTCATGAATTTATTGTCCTGGAGAGATTAAAAGATGAATTACCAGGATTAGCAGTGGAACACTTGGCTTCCTAAGGAGAACAACTCAACTTGTTAGGTTTCTGAATTGTTCCTTGCGGTGTTACTCCTGATTTCACCCCAAACTTTGACAATTAAACCAACCAAACAAAAACAACATGCAATACTTCAATAGGCTTATTATACTCAAAATGTAAATAAAACTTGTCTGTTTACTGCATACATCTGAATACCTACCTTAGCAATTTGCTACCTATAATTGTTTTGTTCTTTACCCATCCAGAATGTCATTTTCATACCTAGGGACGTTAACATTGCACTGCATGGGTTTAGGTGTTATCACCTCTCTGTTCAAACATTAGTCCAAAGCTGTACAGTTTTTACAGTAGTTCAAACAAGTTCAAAAGAGTCTGAAAGAAGAAAACACCTGACTCTACAAGGTTATTGAAGGTGTTCTTGACTGAAAGGATGTTTTCAGACGTCATAATTCTACAGCAGAATTATTGTGATTTAATTCTTGTTTAGCATTCTTATGTGAAATAGAAATTCTGTCACTAGCTTTGATCTTTCGACAATTCTTCTTGAGTGACGTTATGTTCAAAGTGCCACTCACAAGTTCTATTGGTGATTAAAATAATCTTTACACCAGGGTGCATATAAAATATGTTTCTGTGATCACAGAACCCTGAAGACAAATGGCTTTATATGATGCCAACACTGCCTTCCTATTAGTTTTTCAAAAAGATAAAACATAAAAGCAAATTAAACTAGAGACACCTAAACAGGAGATAACATCATAAGAAAATGTATCTTTTTTTTTTTTTTCATTTAAATTTCCATGAGAGTCTCTGAAAACATTCTAAAAGCTTTGCTGTAAATAGGCTTTCCAACCTAGTAGTCTGATAGCTTCAGGACTCTGACAGGACCCTGAAATGCAGCAACACTTGCAGGGCTTACAGAAATCATTAGTAGTAATAGTATTTTGCAACAATTTAGGCCAACAAAATCAGAGACAAAAAGGTGTATCTCAGCAGACAATACATGCAGTTACACAAAACTGTTTTGAAAAGCAAATTCCTGAATACATCTAATCAAGACCATGCCTTTTTTTAGGAGTGTGGAACCCAAATTGTTCAGGCAGCTGTACTGATTGACAGAACTAGGATCTCAGTGATAGTAGCTAAGCTCTGTCATCTCTGATTAGCAATATTACTTCTGCAGCTGCTTGCCTCAGGTGTCTTTTCAAGTATCTGAAATATTCCTGGAGGTCTGAGCATGAGGAATCACTTGAGCACAAGTGACGAAGAAGAGGGTAGCAATGTCCTAGAGTGGAAATTCACTACTGAGGAGCAAATGGAAAATTTAGAATAGCTATCAGAGAAGACTTTGGTGTAAGTCTGAGGGAACTATTGATCTTCATGTCCACTGGAATCAGTGGGAACAGGATTGAGTTAAAAAAACAACAGTAAGGACTCCTAACAAATCTGTTGCGACTTCTAAAAAGATTAGTTAGAATGATCTCATGGTTTTTGGAATATATGTGTTTACAAAAATTTCTAAGATCACTTTAATATTCTGTTTCTAATATAAATAAGAGATTATTTGAGCATTGAATTTGTATATATACATAAATAATATATATAATAGTAATATATATTATCCATTTTCCTTTATCTATAAAAACGGATGCGTCTGAATCTTCCCCTAAAGGCAGTGAACTTCTGTATAGATGCAAGAAACTGCTGCCAGGAAATTCCTTTGTGTCCTTAGTCATCAAGCTTTCTTCCATTATTCTTTGTTACAGGGTGCCTCATCACTTGAGGTTTCAGACAGTACTGTCACCCTAAGTCATAATACAAAGAATAAATTTTCTATTTTGTGTTTTACTTGAGAAATAAAATGAAAAGCCTCATTATCTGGTAGCTACATGATGGAATGTGTTTATTTTATATTTTAAATAAAATGAAATTTAATGTCCTGGAAATTACAACATGAAAAATACCTCTGAAGAAGTTTACAATGGATATGCAGTTTGGTGTAGAAATATGCAAAAGTTTTAGGCTAGCTGACTTGATACAACTGTTCCTAATTCTGGGTAGTATAGAACAATCTGGTGGTTAATCTGCCTTGCCACAGAGCTGGATTTACCCAGTTATTTACTCAATGAATCTGTGTGTCCCACACTTCAGCCTGTGCTGCATCACAGCCAGTGAACAGCAACTGCCAGTGCATGCACTTTTTTCTTCCTAAACTTCTTCCTAAACACTTGTGAGCAGGGGATGGCTTGCGAAAAACCATCTCCTTTTGCAGAAACTCAGCTAAATTAGGTGACGTCCTTCTCAAATTACTAAATTGTTCTCCTGACCTCTCTGGCAGCAGTGAGCTCTGGGTGACAACTCCTTGGTCTGCATACAAACTGCTTGCCAGTGCCACCATGTCCACCCAACTAGCTGCTGGTGCGGATAAGAGAATCTCTTGGACTGGGTCTCTGTCATGCAGGCAGCCGTGACATCATGAAGCTCTTCTGGGCCAGGCACATATGGCTGTATCCATGCCTTCACTGCGAGCCTCGGCAGAGGAAAGCCTGGCCCCATACAGATGTGCAAAAAAAAGTTTATTTCAATAAGCAAAACATATTTTTATTTTAATGTTATATTTTATTTTTATCTTTACAGCCTGGACCACAAGTGAACTGGTGAATTTCACCCATGTGTTGAGTCTGTCTCCTTTTTTTTTTTTTTTTCTTTTTTTCTTTCTAAACACTCTTCTTGCTGCCAAGGAAACCTGGTGTAGGAAGAGCAGTTCTGAAAGCTTGCACATGGCTCCTGTTGCTAAGGAAACTACTGACACTGCCTGCAGACCTCTGGTGCAGCACTCTTATATGCAGTTGTACACTTGAGGGCTGAGATCCACATGGGTGAAAAGGCTGTGGAGAAAACAGAATTGCTACTTTTTCATTTTGTTTCATATTGTGAAGGTCACCAGCATTTAGTGCCTGAGAGTGATTTTCCAAAAACTTAGCAAGGAGAGTATCCCTTATGTTTCCTTAGCAATGATGAGCGCCTGTGTCTGCAACCATTTGCAAAGTAGCTAATCAAGCAGCTACTGTAACTGCCATGTCCAATTCCTTTCACTCTCATCCTGAGTTATTCCAAAGAGAGACATAGCAAGGAGACATAAACAGATGTGATCTGTTGTGAAATGCAAATGATGACCCGACCCTTCCATAGTTCCCATAGTTCTTGTACATCTGTCTAGCTGGTAAAAAAAAAAAAAAAAAAAAAAAAAAAAACACCTTTCTAGGAACAGTGAAAATTATATGTATTGCTAAGCCACATGTTGGAAGGATATTAGATTAATTCTCAAGGGTCCCAGTGATATTTCAAATGTGTGTATTTTGAGTTGAGGTTATATATGCAAAATTACATAGAAAAAATGACATTTCTAGTATCCCACAAGGACTGATGCTTATCTGCTCATTCATTGACCTTCATGGGTTTCTTATCAGGTATGTATGAGCACATTTAGCTTTTTGACTTTAATAGTACCTTTCTTACTCATTTCAACTCATACTCCACACAAATTGCTTGCCTTGTAGCTTAGCCAAGGTTCTTATACTAATAGAGTAAAGATTCAAAACTAATTACTTGAATGAATTATTGATCAGAAAAAAATTGAACACAGAGGGCAAGTAACAATTTAGGATGTGAAACAAAACAAGTTTTATATAGCAATCCAGTACACTCAGAGCATACACTGAGTGTTTCCTTTTCTAACAGATACACAGATTCTTAAGCCATTCCTGGACATTATTTCCAACATGTCAACTCTGGTTATATAGTTCCTATAACTCTCTCTTGGCCTCAGTCTTTGAGGCACTCAGTACAAATGCTAACAGCTACACAAGCCAGAGTGCTACTCATTTTGTGGGACTGGCCAAATAAAAAGTAGCTGTATAAATTAATGACTCATAAGGAGGGTTTCACAAGCTTTGGGATTATATTGGCAGCAGAACAGGAAACAGCAGCTGGAAATTAACAGAAAGCTCAGCTTTTACCTTTCCTATTCAAAATGTATTTGAGGTTGCAATACTAGAATGTCGGTATCTTTTAGCATCTATGGAGACATAGAAATACTGACCACATTATAATGAAAAATATTAAGTTCAACAAAATGTCCAACATCTCTCTGCCTACCAGCCATAAAACTAAGGAGTTAACCACACTTTATCTTCATGTTAATTTTGAGCAGTTAGTTTGTGAATCAGACTCATCCCTTTTAGTTTTGGACAAACCTTTGAAACATTGTTTTGCAGCTTTCCATAGCCATCCTCTCCCAATATGTTCCCTTGTTACCATATTGCAGTGCATGGAAACAATAGTCAGAAAAAGCTTAAAGATTTGACAGTATTTTAGCATTTTGAGAGGACACCTTTGCAGTTTAAGTGTCCATATCAAAATGAGGTCTCTGCTGGAAATAACTGACTCTCTTTTTTTTTTTTTTTTTTTTTTTTTTGATAGTAGAATAAAGCAAAGTGTTATGAAGAAAAAAAAAAAAAAAGAAAAGCACAAAGCTGTGCTTAAAGACTTGTTGTTTTCCACTATTTCAACAAAGATAACAGACTTCAGTGATAAATCCCACATTCTTCAAAGAACCCTCTTGTTCTGCTGAAGGATGTTTTCCAGAGAAACAGAAAAAAATTGTGTTTGACCAGTGTACTCAGAGCAATCCCATGGAGAACTGACAGCACGGCAAACAATTGTCAGCCACGTTTAGGTACCAAAACCTGGCCATACCTACCAGAATGGCCAGGAAGGCCCCCAGGGAAGCTGTTCGCTTCACTCCCTTCACTTTCATGCTCTTCAAAATTCACTCAGCCAACAGAACTGACTGCATCTGAATCTGACAGAGGGGCCTTTTATTCAGTCAGGCATTGATTTCTAATTAGTTGGCACTATGAATTCACTGTAATGCAACTCTTTCTTACCCCTGGTGATCTGAGAGCATCTTAAAAATGCAGGTTAACACAGTTACGAATTCACAGGATTGGGAACTAGTTGGCATTTGTAGCCAATGAAAAACACACGCTCTTTTCCCAAGGGTACAATGACCTCTAACACATGGATAATTTTCTCCATATTTCTTTAACAGTTTACCCCAATATTTCCCATTTTCATAAGTTTACAAAAATGGTCATTTTGCTCATCTATAAAAACTGATTTTTATTTTTCATGCACATGTGCATGAAAACAAAACTAAAATTCCATTTGCTCAAAATTATGAAACTGGGGTGAGTGACTTCAACACCTGTAGAGAAAAAAAAAATTATTACTTGTGAATTCTAGAGAAGGTGTTTCTGAACTCCCCTGGTTAAGGATAAGCGATAGTTATGGCTACAATTATGATTACTTATGCACAATTTATGTCAGAACCCGATTAGCAGGCAATAAGAACAGATCCCATAATGGCAATAGCCAAGAGTTTTTCACTAATGAGGCAGAGCTAGAGGTCTGACTGAGGAGGTAAGAGCTGTTATTGTATTTGAAATAGGAGAACAAAAATGAGTAAAATATTTGACTAGCTTATGATTATTTTTTCCATATGATTTTCAAATCTTTAAAGATTTGCATTTTCAGGGGCCTAAAGATTATTCATGTTACAGCACTGGTAAATTTGAAGACACTATCATGCAAAAATCAGTTTATCCATCTTGAAAAATGTCCTGAAAATTGAGATGAAACACTTTACTGGAGTGAAAACTACAGATACTCTACTCCTTCCATTAACAAATAGTCTTACCACACCTTACTTACCAGACACACACATCTTTTTACTAATCACATACCACTTTTTTGTGGTTTCATCCTGACAGACAGCTAAACTCCACCACAACCACTTTCTTACTCCCACCCCTCAAAGACACAGAGGAGGAAGAAAGTATGATAGGAAAGAAAAAGGCTCATGGATTGAGATAAGGATAACTTAATTAAAGGGAAAAGAAAGAGAGAGACAAGCAAAGGCCACATGGAAGCAAAGGGAGAGAAAAAGATCATTCTCTACTTCCCATCAATGAGAAATATTCAGCCATGTCTTGAGAAGCAGGGCCTCAATGCATGCAGTGATTGTTTGGGAGGACAGATGTTTTCATAACAGGAGTCCTCTTTTCTCTTTCCCCTTTCCCACTTTTACTGTTGAGTGTGACATCATATGGTATGGAAAACCCTTTTATTTGGTTTAGGTCAACTGCCCTGGATATGTCCCCTCACCTCCTCTTGCCCACACCCAACCTATTGTTTTCTGGAGGGTTTGGAGGGAGTCTTGGTGCTGTGCCATTAATGCTTGGCAACAGACAAAACATGGGTGCAATATCAGGGTTGTTCCAGCTACAGGTGCAGAGCACAGCACCACATGGGCTGCCATGGAGAAAGCTAACTCCAACCCAGCCAAACACAGGACACGTTCAGAAATAGTGCTTATCCAACAGATCAAGATTGCTCAACCTCTGAGCAGCCGACAGATTCACAGAATGGCTGGGGTTGGAAGGGACCTCTGGAGGTCATCTGGTCCAGCCTCTCTGCTCAACCATATCTAGATGAAGATCTCCAGTGAGGAGACTCCACAACATCTCTGGGCAACCAATGCCAATGCTCAGTCACCTGCACAGAAAAGAAATGCTTCCTGGTGTTCAGACAGAACTTCTTGTGTCCAACTACCTCTTGTCCTGTCACTGGGCACCACTGAAAAGAGCCTGACTTCATCATCTTTACATTCTCCTTTCAGGTATTTATATTCATTGGTAAGATCTCATCTGAACAGTGGCAGCTCTCTCAGCCTCTCCTCATAGGAGAGGTGCTCCAGTCCATTCATCATCTTCGTGGCCCTTTGAAGGACTCTCTCCAGTAGTTCCATGTCTCTCTTGTACTGGGGAGCCCCAGACTGGACACAGCACTCCAGGAGTGGCCTCTCCAGTGTTGAATAGAGGAGAAGGATCACCCCCCTTAACCTTCTGGCAATACACCTCCTAATGCATTCCTGGATACCACTAGCCTTCTTTGTGAAAAGGACAGTAGTTCTTCCATTAAAATGAATGGCAGATCTCTCACTAAGATTTGGGTAGGAGCCAGCTGTTAACATAGTTCCTTTCTGGTTAATTATTTAATTTCACTCTCAGAGAACAAAATGTGGATGAGGAATCACAAAGATTCATTTAACTTCCATCACATCACAAATGTAGTCAATAATATTGGGCAAACTATCAGACCTCTATGTCTCTTATTATTTTTTTTTTTACCTAAAAATAATATGATAGCATGTCCCCTATTATAATTTACTTGTAAAAAAAAAAAGCAATAAAAAGATGTATTTCTTTGTATATGCAATAGAAAGCTGAAAATGTAATATTACGAAAATGTCCAGCAACAGACTAAGCTTTGTTAATGAAGTACCTTTTGCATATCGGATGTAACAACTCTATGCAGTAAAGTAGGCTGTCTGATTAGAAACAGCTTTGCATAGGAAGAGTTGGGTGCACTTAAAGAGTAGTTGTGAGGTAACAAGGACTTATTTTTGCTGCAAACTAACAAAAATAATTAAGAAAACAAGTGTTGCGAATGTTGCAGAAGCCCCATTCCCACCCCCCCTTCTTTTTTTCTCATATACTTCTGCACTTGAAAACATTTAAGTGTGTCCAAAATCTGGGATAAAATACTGAAAAATGTTTGATTCATACATATATATATATATTTTTTTTCATATGCTGTTGAAAAGCTTTTGCCCACAATAATCACGTAAAGAAGTATGACTCTTCTCGTGCTGGATCAATAAGTACTGCAGTAGTCAGGGTAGGCAGGAGATAAAGCTGACTGGGAATTAAGTGGTAAACAGGCAACAGCCAAGGATCCTAGCTTTGGATATGTTTAGAAAGGAGCAGACACGGCTTCCTGGAAAGATTCCTAAGAGTGCATCAGTGTCAGCAGTTTAGGATGTTTCTTACTTCAGTGACAAAAATGATAACATTTTTAGAATAAATACTTTTTTTTTTTTTTTTGGGCTTGATTTTTATCTACACTTCTATTTGGCAATTATTTTTTTTTTCAGTTTTGTTTTCCTTGAGATTACATTCACCATGAATGAGAGTTATTCCTACAGTTCTACTTGCAAAATTTGCCTTTGCCAGCATTTCTGTTTGAGATCACACTTCAAAACGGCACCCAGCTGGTTTAACTGGGAGGATTTCACTTCCTTCCTAGTGACATATAACCACTACAGATTTTATGACTGTGCAGCTACCCTGTTTTCTCTATCACTGTAAACTGTCCTCAAACAGCAATCCAAGTGTCCTTGATAGCGGTCACAGTTTAGACACCTGTCTTTGAGGAGTTCACTGTAACCAAAAGCATTTTTTCTTTGGGAACCCTCAGCATTTGCTACTTTCCCTGACTCTGTAAACGTACAGGTCTGAACAGTGAGATGAAGAAAACCAAAGTACAGCAATGCTTCTTTAAGAGGAGGAAGTGATCAAAGCTTACTTATTCCACCAACTCCTTGTTTGCTGCGTGTGGTGGGTCTGACCCTGACTTGCTGCCAGATGCCCACCTAGCTGCTTTCTCACTTTCCCTCCACAACAGGACAGGGGAGAAAGTAAGATGGAAAAACTCATGGGTCAAGAGAAAAGCAGGGACATATCTTACCATTTACCATCACAGGCAAAACAGACTCCACTTGGGGAGAATTAATTTATTTTTTTGTGAATTAAAAATAGAGTACGATGTTGAGAAGCAAAGGCAAAAGTCAAAACACCTTCTTCCAGCCCCACATATTTTCCAGGCCCAATTTCACTGCTTTGATCCTGTCTCTTCTACCTTCTCCACATCCCAAGCGGCACAGGGGGATGGAGGTTGGGGGTCGTGGTCAGTCCATAAGAGTTCCTCTCTGATACTCTTTTCTCCTCACACTTTTCCCCTGCTCCAGCATGGGGTCCCTCCCATGGGTTGCAGTCCTTCATGAAGAGCACTGCTCCTACATGGATCCTTCTCATGGGCTGCAGTTCTTCAGGAACTCCTCCAGCATGTGTCCAGGTCATGGGGTACAGTCTTTCAGGAAAGGACTGCTCCAGCATGGGTCCCCCATGGGCTGCAGCTTCTGTTGGACGACCTTGGGCTTCAGCATGGAGATCTGCTCCAGTGTGGTCCTTCATGGGCCGCAGGGGGACAGCCTGCTCCACCAGGGGCCTCTCCACAGGCCGCAGGGGAACTTCTGTTCCATGCCTGGAGCACCTCCTGCCCTCCTTCTGCACTGACCTTGGGGGCTGCAGGGCCAGTTCTCTCACATTTTCTCATCTTTCTCTCTCCCAGCTGCTACACAGCATTTATATTTTTATTTTTTTCACCGTTTCTTAAACATGTTATTACAGAGGCACCACCAAACATCACTGATTGGCTTAGCTTTGGCTAGTGGTGGATTCATTTTGGAGCCAGCTGGAACAAGCTGTGCCCAGCAAGAGGCTGCCCCTGATTTCTTACTGAAGCCGCCCATTCAGCCTCTCAACTACCAATCCCTTGCCACATAAATCCAATACACTGTGACAGTCTCTCTGCTGTAACAGACATATTCATCCTTCATACCTACTGGCTTAAGCCTATCTTTGCCTTGCCTTCCGTTCTCTTCCCTTCCCTCCCATGTTCATGTAGACACACACTGACACAGCTCAAAGCCATTCTACTGGAAGCTTCTGCACATGAAGCATGTCTGGCTCATACTATTTTCATTAATAACTTTATAAGCAAGTTTTAGGGAGTTTCTTCTGGAATTTAAGGAATCGTTCAGTGCCTCCAGCACATTTTCATGAACTGCTTATATCATTCATATTTTCTAAGTGTTTTCATTTTCAGCAATGAAAAATATTTCATTTTATATTGGAAGCTTGGCCGATGGAGTGTAATCAAGCTCCCTGCCTGTCACAATGTGAGAATTCTGCTTGTTTGTCATCCACATTTTGGATAAGAAGAGAGGTGATTGAAGACTGACAAGTGACACAAAATTATGAAATAAATCAAAAAGGCTTCGGGCTCAAAAATATCAAGAGGGAGGAGTTATTTTCTTATCTTATAGGCTCTCAGTGAGAGTCTGAATAATAACAGGGGGAACCTGAGAATGCCCACTACATCAGACCTTCTACTAACATAAAAACATGTACAGTACAGTGACCTCAGACAAGGGGAACAAGTTTGCACATGTAACAGAAATATTATGCTGTTGTTAACTATCTGCTAAATATTGTGGTAGGACCTGCTACAGTAGGTCCAGTGACTGTATGTGAACATGTGTGTGTGTGTACACCTTTCAGCTGAGTGTTCCAAGGAAATGACACCTAAACAGTCATGCTGTTTATTTACAGAGGAGTGTATCAGTCTATCTGTCTTTTCACCTTTCACCTTAACTGTTGAGTCTTTTGTAAATTTCAGCTGAATTTCATAGAGGAAAGTCTAAAGCTTCTAAATCTTTTACAGAAATTTGAAGCTGTGTAGAGGTTTGTAACCCAGCTAAAGCAGGCGTAACAGCTGAGATCAACTACATTCTGCACTCAATACTCTACTTGGAAAGGTAATGACTCCAGCTACAATGAAAGCTTTGATCCAAATCCACACCTTTGCAGATATGAGCTAATTTAACTATAAGATACTAAACCATTGGAGCCCAAGCTATGTTAGTTTCAATTGTTCTAGAGATCTTTTTTTTTTCTTTTTTTTTTTTTTTTTCTCCATGATCAGGGGTCTGTGATTCTTAGATACGTTTCACATTCTTACTTATTTTAGAAACCAGGTCTTTTTTATCCAAAGGTTATCTAAACATAAAGTCATGTAAAATATTTTTCAACAAAGTATGACAGACAGATAAAGCTCTCAAAGATACCAGTTTTATGCGAACATGCTGGGTAGAGAAGGGAGTTTCTATTAAGGTCCCCATGGCAGAACAGTTGTATGAACCACCAGAGGTCACACAGGCAGAGAATCTCATCTCTGCATAACAAATATGTAGGAAACTAAGCTTCTTTGTTTTTGATTCTCACAACATTGCTTGCAAATGAAATGTAAACAAAGCCAGCAAAATGTATGGTCTCTTGGTGAAGAAATGGTACCCATACATCCACTTGGTAACATACGAAGAGCTCCACTCATGTCCAGCTGGGCATCACAGGAGAACACTGAACTGCACTGAATGAGGGGGTGCAGACCTCAGTGACTGTCATGCACACCAGGAGAGGTCTAGCCACAGAGCTCAGTGAGAACAAGTTATCCTTTTTCACAGTTCAACAGATTTAGGTTTATCTCAAAGCCTGTGCTCAGCTTCAGACATTTCTTTCATCTTTGGGACGTCTTCAGCCTCTGGAAAAAGAGTGCATTTTATAGTCTGTCCTTTCTCAACAGTTATGAATAGGGTCTTCTGCCAGGTCCAATTTTAAATAGGAAACTGTTTATTTCTTCTGCAGGAAAGGAGGTCTGGCGTGAGGAGATCTCAGTGCACAATCCATTCTACTAGTTCTTATAGCATTGCTAGAATACAATACCATGCATTTTGGGGTAAAAACATTTAATACCTTTTAATATGGAAAACAGACTTGCACAGAAATGTCAACATCGGTAATGTATTAGATGGATAACATATGAGATAAATTGAAACAGAAACACAGTTCCAAACTAAGTGCTATCTGGTGTTTTGCCCTCTCTTAAATACACCTTCCCAGAAGTGCCATAAACTTGGCTGATGGGCTCAGACGTGTCCTGCAGTAGTTCTATTAGGGACAGTCTTGAACTGACTGTGTCCAGTATGGGGCAGCCCCTGGACTCTTCTTGCAGATGCTGTCCTCCTTCCCAGATACCTAAACCTTATCACCTATATCCTACAAAATTTGCAAGAATGAAAACTGAAAACAGAGATACACTGAAAATATATATATATATATATATAAATATATATTGCAGTGAGAGTGAGCAAAATGACAGGATCTTCTTCCATCCTCACATGAAGTTACCTCGAACCTTTTTTTGTCTGCTCCTTTCCTAAACACATGGATCTTACCCTGCTCTGTATCCTCCTTCTCAAATCATTTTACATGGCACCTTCTTTCTTATTTGACCTACCTCACTTAAGAAAATTACTATCAAAATTTATTTTTGTGTGTACATTTTAGCAGCTCTAGAGATTTAAGAAGTAAATTATTCTTTATAAAGGCAAAAACTGTGAAAAGAATTCATGTACTTACTGGAAAAAAATAAAGTAGGTTCAGCAGTAGGGTCACCATCTGAATAATTTTTTTCCCCTTCACTTCATTTTTATCTTTTCTTCTTTTTCAGTCATGTTGTACATATTGATTTTGGGTAACCAGTCCTTATTTAAATTCATAAATCATACAGTAGATAAACTTCCTAAATACAATGTATAATTTGGACCATGCAAACCAAAACTGATTGAGTTGTTTTAGGTATCCAAAAAATTCGGCATGCAAAATATCGGTAAATTGTAAAGTCAGATGATAAAAGTAGTATTATAATGTCTTAATTATTTTTCTTATCTTGTCATGAATAAAACAAAATGTCATACAATGACCTCTTTCAAAATGTGAGATTTTGTTCAGTAATTATGTTTTGAATTCTGTATTTAAAATAATATCTGAAACATATTTTTTTTTCCCATTTAATGCCAGTTCATCCTCACACAAAGATTAGGAAGAGGCATTCCATGAAGAATAAAACCAGTCACAGAAATGACAGGCACCTGTTTATTCAACCTGTCAACATTTATATTGGAAGTGAGCATGTAGCAAGCAGTTAATCTTATAGGAATTATAGCTACAGAACAAAATACTGTTACTAACTTGTTCAAACAGGTGCCAAAAATACGTTTTTATGGATTTTTCTTTCCATTTTTAATGCACGATATATGCTAAAATAAGTTATGCTGAAAAAAAATCAGTTTCCTTTTTTTTCAGTTGACAATTCCACTAATAGCCAGGCTAGTATTACCACTGGAGCAGAAGCTAAAATAAAATGTCTCTATTCACCTTTATCTAGATTTTTATCACCACCAGGTGATTTCTCCAAATATTAGGAAAGAAAGCCTTTTGTATGCACAGTGATTACAATGCAACTGCAAAAATAGCACCGTGGGTTATAGAACAGCTTTCCCTTTGGGTCTCTCTTACTACATTCCTGTTCACCTCACCTCACATTATAACATAAACTCATAAAGATTATTCTTTTTTCTCTAATACACTTTTTGAATGTGTTGTCTTAAGGAAATAAAAATAAAAATAAAAATAAAAATAAAAATAAAAATAAAAAAAGAAATATTTTGATTTTTTTATGGCATTCCCAGATAGTGTTACAAAGGAATCAAGGCAGGGGATGGCTGTTAGGAGGTTCTCCTCTTGAAAGAACTAGAAAAGGGATCAGGAAACAGTGATGGTAGGAGCTGGTTAAAGGGCCACACTGACTGGAAAGGAGGGATGACGGAGATGAACTGATGTGATGGTTTCACCCTGCTGGGCAGCTACAATACACCACAAATGTTCTCTCACTGCCCTTCCACAAAGGAAGATGGAGAGAAAATATGATGGAAAGGGCTCAAGGGTTGAGATAAGGGCAGGGAGTTCACTTACCAATTAATGTCACATGCAAAACAGACTCAGCCCAGGGAGATTAATATAATTTATTGCCTGCCACTAGCAGACAAACATAATGAGAAACTAAAGCAAAGTAAAAACACCTCCCCCCATTCACCCTCTTCTACTTCCTCCCCCCAACTGGCGCAGGGGAACGGGGAATGGGGGCTGCAGTCAGTCCCTAACACTTCATCTCCGCCATTCCTTCAGGGTCACTCTCTGCCCCTGCTCCAGTGTGGGGTCCCTCCCATGGGATTCTGATACCCCCAGACCCCTGCTCCTGCATGGGCTCCTCTCCACAAGCTGCAGCTCTGGCCCAGAGCCTGCTCCTGCGGGGGGTCTCCATGGGCCACAGCCTCCTCCAGGCCACATCTACCTACTCCTCCAGGGGCTCCTATATACACCTGTGTGTTGAATTTTCTTAAGGTACTCCATCTTCCAGTCATTTCTGCAAGTAATGGGAAGGGGAAAAAATGTGCTAGAAAAAAAAAACCACTCTATTTTCATGTGAAATTAGTGGTGTAATTTTTCAGCTTTTCTGAAAAAAAAAAGATACTTAAAATGGTAAATAGGTTATGATGCTGTCATAATCTACAGTCATACAGTCATGCTGTCATAATCTACAGTCATTCAACAGGTGGGCAGAGCTAGCTAATTATCTTAAAAAAAAAAACACAAACAAAAAGTTGTTAACATGTTCTAACAGGATGCAGGTGCACCTTTGGAAAGAAAGAAGAGAATCCTGCCCAATGTCTCTAGCAGAGCTTGATTTTGAAGTGATCATTAATTAGGGCTTATCAGAGGCTGAAAAATTTAGCTTCTATTTTTTGAATAAATTAGCTTTAGGAAAAAAAGTCTTTTTTTTTTTTTTTCCTTCAGTCAGAAACCCAAAACTGTCTCAAGCAAGAAGAAATATAATTTTTCAATAGCAAAGATTAATGCCATGAATACTTGTGACATATAACTGATTTTTTTTTTTTTTAAGGTACGAAATCAAGTTTTTATTTATAACAAAAAATTAATTTTCATATATCAAGGAAGACATGCATGTTCTTGGAGTAAACTCACTGGTAAGGTAAACAAATGACAACAATGTCTACTAAAGGTAAGGAATAGTCTTAACACAATAGTGTAACATGTATCAATGGAGACTGAGTTAGTTCACATGTGAAATCAGAAAAAAAAGAGTCCTTTAGCCATCAAACTGTGAAGTTCTAGATATGCTTTTCCACAAGTGTAATGCAAAGCACTCAATGCAACTTGTTTTAAACAGAGCTTAAGACATCTGTAGCTGGTTCTTTCAGCTTGACTTTGACACTAGGTTCAACATGGTGAAAGGGTTGACTCACAAGGGAGTTTTTTTTGTGTGTGTGTGTGCTTAAAACTGCTGATAAGAAGAGAAAACATGCATTAAAAGCATTATCAGCAATATGTTTTCATCAGGAAACAGAAAAAGAGGATTTAATTCTTATTTGAGTTTTTCCTTGAAAAGAAGAAAGCTCTGCTGTGAGATCAAAACCAAACAAGTTGAAAGAAGTTAAATACCTGTCAGACTGAAAACAAGATATTTAGAGAGATAGCTTCATAACAGGAATTTTAATTAAATTCCAGGTTTATATTATTTCAGTGCTCACAAGGGAGGTTGATGTACATTAGAGAGGTTGTTGGCCTTCATTTGGTCAGTGTTTAAATAGATGTGGAAATCTAGTCAGCTCAACAAATAGAATATGTAAAAGTACTTAGATATGAAAGAATTTATTCCATGAAGTGTTTGAGGTGTCAGGATGTGGTTTATTCTGATTTCATTTATTCATTATATTAATAAAGAGGATGAAGAAGTCTAATATAATTCTAAGCTTTTTTCTTTTGGGTCATGAGCCAACATGTGCCCATTTCTCTCTGATTTTCTAAGTATAATCATATTTAGCAAAAGAGTATAGATTGAGGAAGGAATTTCCTAGAAGCGTCAGTTCAGAACCCCTTGATACTTAAGAGATATTTTAGACACATTTGAATGTTCTCTATATAATATTTCCCTTGGTATTTACCTTAAACATAATGACATTTTTACTACCTAACTCAGTCCATCCTTGGTTGTTAGTGTTTTACTGCTATGCAGCAATGGAGACAAACAGCTTTTAGATATAAAGGACATTTTACAGTAGCAGGTCTGAATACAATGCAATAAATATTTCCTATGCTTCTGAAATTTAACTGTTTTTCAAGGAGATTTTTTTTCCTACAGGCAATTACATTACATTTTATATTGCCTATTTAGTTCCCACTTCAATAAATAAATAAATATAAATCTCCTAAACTCTTTTAAGAAAGGCTAGAAGTGTGAAATGTATTTCAACTTTCCTTTGTCTCAGTGAAACCTTTTCAGCTTATACATACTCTGAAGGAATTCACAAAAACAAATGACTTGTCTAAGAGTGTTTGAGGGATACAGGCCACAATTAGAGACTTGTAAACAGAGGAGTGGCACTACCTTTATGTAGACAGGCAGTAAATTTAGATGTTACTTTTGAAACCAAGAAGGACGCTGGCAAAAAAATCCAGTTACAGAAGTGACTTCTCTAAGGGTGAGTCAAGAGGGTTTCACAAAATCCTGTGATATTATCCTCTTCTCCTGCAGTTCTCATCTCAAAAATATTTTGTGTCGTCTTTGGAGTAAAAATATATTGCATAAACCCATGTAAATTTAACACTAACCAAAATACTAGGATCTGAATGAACTTCTTTGATGAGATGATCAATTTCATAACCTATGATGGAAACTAATTTTGCTAAATCTGAGAATGAGAACACATTCGATGGAATGTAAGAAGTTTCAGATAGGAACAGTCATTTAAAAAAACAAACAAAAAAAGGTTGATGATGCATTGAGCATTAAACATGACTGATCACTAAAGAAGCAGATGTTTTTGTTCTTCTGCCTTATTTTCTTTCTCAAAATGATTATCAGTAACTTATTTGCTTTTCCTATGAAAAGAAGGAAGACCAATATTTAGAAAGCCCTCATGTGATGGCATTAGCATCAAGTAGTAAATGCCTTAGAGTAAAGTAACTTAATACTTGGAGCAGTTGAGAGAAAGAGATAATTGTGGGTTGTTGCTGTTTTTCTTCTTTTTAATGGGCCTGTCCACTGTCCTGAAAATATCTGAATAATAATAATAATAATAAAAAAATCTAGTCATCTGTGGTGTTCAATATATATTGAGACAAAAGGATTTAACCTTCTCTTCATAGCATATAGGAACATCAGAAACTGTGTTCCAGCTCCGTCTCAAACTAGCTGTTCGATGAATGAGTACCAATATGTAAAGAAGAGTTGCTAAGAAGTAACAAATTTGCACCTCATGCTGTCCTTTCTTTGAGGTATATAACTTATGGAGGTTATTGGAGCATTACGATTAAAGCTTTTGTCTTTGTTGCAGAATTTTTATGCACACTTTGGAGATTTTTTTTTTTTTTCAGTGCACAAAGCTCATAAATTGCACGCTTTAAAATTGAGGATGTGAAGTTAAGAAATATTCGGGCTTAGAGAGTATATGGGAGCCTGTAGCAACAAAGGCAGACAAGACTACAAAAGAGAGACAAGGCAGTTGTTAAGCACACACATAATCTGGGAAATGTAATTCCATATTTCCAGACACTCACATTCTTGTACTTCTTTGCTAGCACAGTCAGGAGATGAAGCCACAAGTTTGGCAAAATCTTGGGATTTTGGCAAATCTTGGCAAAACAGTGGTAACTGCTTTGGAAACTATTGGTACCTCATGTTTTCACAACATATGTGTGTATTATAGTTCCAGCTTAAGAAATATATGAAGTAGGAAAATATGTGATGCTTATGTTTATCATACAAAAACCTATCTCAGAAGTGATGCAGTCATGCTGACAGTGGAGAGAAATAAGTGTTATCAGGGTGTAATTAATCTCTTCCTAAAACATAAGAGATATTGATAAGAGGATTAGCCCAGCTATAGATCTCCACAGCTGAAGTGGGAGAGAGAAATCAGTTTTTACACACTGTTGTGTACCATAATCATATAGTTATAGTTGGCATGCTACATGTAATATAAGCTAAAGACATCTCCACAATCATCAGCAGAGCAGACATTAAAAAACACCCACCTTGACTCCCTTGTTTAGCTATTGAAATATAAAACACAGTGACTGGCTAGTTATCAAAAAAGAAAAAAGTTGCAGAGAATTTAGGTTATCTAATCAGAGAAGTAGGTCAGCATATTCCCTAATCTGGAAGGAGAAAATAAGCAATTAAGAGAGCAGCCAACCAGCACAGACCAGTTTTTTCTTACAGTCAAGTAAAATACAGAATTTAAGGAAAGATCAGAAAACTGTTGGAAAGCTACAGCTCTCCCCAAGATATATCAATCACTGTCATTTCTCATGTATAAGCATAACACTACCTCCCTTTTAGGCTGCAAATTAAGATAATTAATATATTGCTACATGAAATTTGAATAATTTAAAAGTGTGACAACTAAACTCATTCCTCTATTTAGTAAAAAGAAATGAAGTCTTCACAAAATGCTCTTCGTTACTAATATCAATCCATTTCTGCCTTTCTAGTAGCCTCAGAAGGCTAATTTAATGGCTTTGAAAGATCTTCCAGCAATGATCCAGAACCAAAAAAAAATATCTTGCCATTAGCAGTCGCTCAACAAGCAGTGAGCAGGTGGAAGACGATTTTGTGGTTCGGACTTATTTGCTATGTAATGATCCCCAGTTTCTTCTGAACTATCTGAAAACTGCATGTAGAAGTGTGCTAAAAGGAATTATGGAGGATGGATACTTTACTAACCCATGAAGGGACTTTTGTGATGGTATTCCAAGAGCTGGGTAATGTGGATAACCATGGGATTTGGTCCTTGAGTCAAAACAGAGGTTCAGTGATTTGATGAACAGTTCCAGACTAGCATTGTGAACAAGTGTGAGTCTAAAGGCATTGGTGTTATGGTGTTTAAGGAAAGGTTGTGCCTAGTGCTTCGGGACATGCGTTAGTGGGTTACATTGGTGGTAGGGTGATGGTTGGACCAGATGATCTTGGAGGTCTTTTCCAACCTTATTGATTCTATGATCTAACTGCTGTCAAATCTGTTTGAATGAGTTGATTCTAATAAATACTGCTTCACCTGAATATATTGTCAGCCACATTTAATTTACTTGTATTGAAACATCCTGTGACTGTATTTGGGTGAATCCCTTAATTCCTCTCTACATCCTCATTTTCTGTATGTTTATGACCTGTAAACTGCAGTGATATTGCCTTACACATAGGGCAAACCTGGATACATACTTGGGCTAATCTAGTGATATATCTTCTGAAATAGTCTTGTAACCCATTTCATAACCTGTACTGCATTATGTGAGTAAATTAAGAACTTTAAATTGTAGAGGTGGCCCATTTAGAAAGCTGAATTCTCGCAATATTATATCCTGTCTTGAGGAAAACAGATAAATAATAATAATAAACAGAAAAGCAACACTTTCTATATTCAATTACTCCTTTTAAAAAAAGAAGGAATAATATTAATAATAGTAAAAAAATCAGACCTGAAGGACAAAATAGTGTAGTCATAATTTTATCTCCTTAGTCTTTTTGGTTCACTGTGGCAATGACCCCTCTGCATGATTTTCTGCAGTATATGACTCGATTACTGAAAAGCATTAGTTCTTCTAGGAAGCTTCCAAGCAAAATAGCTCTGTTCCCTCCCTTTCTTTCTTCGACATTAATCTGAGCATCACGGGAAAGATAAATTCTTCAGTATCTACTTTCTCATAATATTTAGATTGTTGTGTTTCAAAATAGAAGATAATCCCCAATAAAATAGAAAGTAATATTTCAGAATAGTTTTCAGAAAGTAGATTCTGAATAATAATTTATTACAGTTGTACTCAATTAAAAGGAGTCAGAAGGTAAGAGTAGTTTTTGTGTTCTACAGCTTGTACTGTGTTAGACTTTGTCATCTCTGTACTTTTGTTTTTGTTTCAGAAGAAAACCCTAGAGTGTGATGCTTCTGGATGCAATGCATTAGTTGGGAATTAGTTATCCAGTAATCTTTCAATGCAGAAATTGTGTACTGGATAACTATATCTTTACTCTTGAATAAAATTACGCAATAGAAAGTACCAAAGTACTACAGTACTAAAGCAGATAATTGAGGAGTCCTTGAGGAGTCCTTGAGTTATTTTATGTGTTTCCTTGGTAAGATATATATTTTTAATAGAGGAAGTCTTTGTTTTGGGGGGTGTGGAGGGTATCAGATCTAGTTTCCCACAGATACTATGTGGTTTTTAATTAATAAGTTGACAGTCATTTCGCATTGATTAGTAAAAATAAACTCAGTGTTCTTTCTCCTGCAGCCTCAAACAACAAAGCCTGTTTTGAAGCCAGATAGATTCATTGCTTTATGCCATGTTTCTTCACACACTTCATTGAGTGAGCAAGCCACAGTGGAAACAGAGTGACTCAGAAGTAAAAGTAACAAATCACAGCACACTTTGACCAGATGAAATTAGTGACAGAGAACCTAATCTTAATAATGAAGCAAAACTGTTGGGAACAGAAGAAAAATACAAACAGAAAATCTCCACTATTTACTGTGTTTTGGTTGTGAGGATGTATGGCACAAGATTCATGCATAAAACAGTAGTGTGGCAGTCTACATCCCTCACTGCAGTATTTAGGGTGTGATTCAGCCATATAAACATAAGTGTCTACTGTCATTTTTGGCACTGTGGGGGTAGTTGCCAAGTTCTGGTTAAAGCTTCAGGAAGTTTTAAGTGCCCTGTAATTATGTGCCATCTGTAAACAGGTATCTTGGATAAAACAGAACATTTTAAACAGCAATAAATGCCTACAGAATAAGTCAGTCCAGTCCTTACAATATTGCTGAAGTATAATTTTTGGTGTGTTTACACGTGTGTACATGTATACAGCTATGTACTTATGCCATCCACACAGTCAAAGGAGATAAGAATATATATTTATGTATGAGTATCCATATGTAAATGCACTTTCCTTTAAAAAAAGGAAAAAGAAATAAAAAAAAAAGCTTTCTCCAGACTGTTCCACCACCTATAGTTTCCATAGGCTATACCATGTCACCATAGCTGGTTCTCCAGCCCTTTCCTGCACAATTAATGCAAATTATTTTTCAACATGTAACATTATTTTGGGAAGTTAAGCAGTCAGTGTTTTATAAGCATAATCAGATTTTCTTTTAGCCTACATGACCTGATCTTCTGATGGGGCTGATGAATTCTTCCAGAGGACTGTCAGGGACCATCTGTTTTCACAGACAAGGTCTCAGTCACCATTTCCCTGCTGCTGAAATATTGTCAGTCATTGGGTAATGTCTAGGATGTTTAATAGCATTGAGGTATTTAAAGATCCATAGTTTCCTCTCTGCCCCAAAGGTGCATTTTTTATTTTTTTTTTTTTTTGGGGGGGGGGGGGGGGGGGGGGAGCAGGGGGCAGGGAGGAGGGAGAGTCAACATGGCTAAGGGGAAATTCACTCATTAATGAACACTCAAAGTAAAATTCAGACTGTTCTCTGAATCAGGATCTCTGAATCTGTGAATCAAGTGGGAGGCATAAAGATGTACTCCAGTCCTCTTCACAGGTGCTCTGAATTGTTGATAGTGGCATGGAGGTGGCCATGATTAACCAAGTAGCATGTTACCTCTTTACTGGGTGTGAACTGAGTGCAGTCTTGCTCTCTTTGCCCTTTTTAGAACACAAGACAACGTGCTAGGCTTGATGGGGCAGAGAAGGCAGAGAGCAAGTCAGTCTTGGAAGCAGGATCACAGTCTCCATCTTGCCAGAAGAAACAGATTCAAAATTCTGCTTTTCAGCAGTAATTTTGTATTTATTTATTTGTTTATTTATTTTTCCTGAGGGACAATCTCTCTCTGACTAAGCACCTACAGGCTAGATTTAGTACTTATAAACTAGAAAAAAATGTTTTCTTTATGAGTGAACTATCATACACGTTACATCTACCATATAAATTCGAGTTAATAGTTTTAAATGAATACTGCTTTTCTTTTAATAAAAGGGATGACATACAGTTATACAATGAAACAGTCATAAAATGATTATAAAAGTATTCATATTTTATGTAGGAGAGATGATTTGTTTCAATTAGAGCAAAGTACCTTACAATAATTGCCATTTCTCTAAGAGTTGCTTTCTATGAAAAAGCAATTAAAATAAAAAAGTTTGAAGTGAAAATTGCATTTAGAACTGTCACTCTTGTCCTGTTTCACTAACCTCTGATCTCAGTTGGAAAGAATTTTGTAATGATTATGTTTTTGTACAGAAAGGAAGATATTTATTTATTTATTTATTTATTTATTTATTTATTTATTTCATCTCCCAGTATATATCTTCTTGGATCAGTCCTGCTGGATATATTTCATCTCCCCTGTCTTTAGCCAGTTAAATGTTAGTCATCCAGTTTTATCTAATTTCTCTGGATTTCCCAGAGACAGATGGGCACCCACAAAGACAGCTGAGACATCCTCAGCTGTTGCGTCTATATGGGATGAATTGTACTCTAGATCATCTTACATTTTCCTGGTAACTATAAAGAAAGAGTAAATGGCTAGTTTAGCCATTTTCCATAGCTGGAGTTGTGCTTTGTGAACCCCATTCTTTTTTCTCAGCATGACTCAATTTTTATCACTACAATTTCATCATTAAATTCATGTTGGACTTTTAATTCTAATCCACAACAGATTCTAATTATATGTTGACTACATACATCTTTACTGACAGGGCACTTCCACTTACCTTTTTCAAATAATAAGACAGCATCATTCATTGTCCTCTATTCTCCAGAGGAAAATTTTCTTCCTATTTTGTTTTCTGCTCTGTTCATTCTCTCTGGCCTTTTCTTAAGATGACAAAGGAGGGCTAACCAGCAACTACCTTAAAAATAAAGTAAAATCTAAATTTTCAGAATTTTCCCAGAAATGCCAACCACAACTTAGGACAATGTTAGACAGCAACTAATAAAAACATTTTAAAATTCAATTCGTGAATTTTAAAAGATTTGATTAAGGAGTTCTCTGGCTATAGAATATTGATTTGAAACAATTCTTGTAATACCACGAAAGTTCATAAAGACTGGAAAAGGCTAATATTGCACTCACAGTGTTGCTCAATGTAATTAAAAATAGACCAATCTGACCAACATCAGTAAATGTGGGAATGACTGACACTCTCTTAATGAGCAATTAAGGGAATGATTAATCATTTATGGAAAACCATTAGATCTTTTCCAACTAGTTTGCTCTTTCAATGATCCCTGTTTGGTTAATAAAGGTAATGGACACTAATGTAACATAGCTCCACTTTTTTTTGTGCTCATGACTCAGTATTGTTTGATATTTTGATTAAGAACTATAATGACCTGAAATTAACATGATGCACCAAATGCAGGCATTAAAAATATTCATGAAAAATCTCAAAGATAATTATAGAACCAGCCAACTGTATTTCTGAGAGAGCAGAAAGATCTGTAGGGGTTGATTCTTAGTTTTATAAACCATCTATTTCTTTACAAAAAACAGAGAATAAAGCAAAATCACTACTAAAAAATGCCGATAGCACTTTATTGGAAAATGACAAATGCAAATGAAGAGGATAGATTCCCCGGGTTTGAACAAATGGATTGTTTTGTCTGCTGAATAGAAGCAAATGAAGTGTTTTTTTTTTTTTTTTTTATTCTGTCAGTGGGAGTTAAAGATTTTGAAAATAGGTGTCATTGACAGAACAAAACTTGTGCTGTTTGGCAGTGCTACTGGAGAGGACTCTGGAGTGACAGAGGAGTGGCAGTTAAATCTCTTACAGAATATTGGAAGATCAATGTGCTGTCCCAAGCAAGACCTGCATGGTTACTTTTCCTTTGTAATGACAGGGCTGTGGCTGTCACTGTATACCCACACACTTATTACAATTTATGAGGGATGTTGGTAGCCTAGAGACTAAGAAATCAAAAATCTTGCCTTGTAAAAGCATCCTGGGAGCTGAAGCAATTTAGTTTATCAAAAACTATAGACTAATAAAGATTTCCCTTAAGTACCTACACAGAAAGGAAAACGTAGATAATGGGTACTTCAATCTAGCTGACAAAGTTTTAACAAAATCCAATCCATACTGGAAGCTGAACCTAGACAAAGGATTGCTTAGACAGAGAGGTGTATTTCAGCTTTCAGTCTAATGATTCACTGAGACAATGTACAATAGCTCTCAATGTGTTCTTCTGCCTCTGGAAGCTTAAAACTAAGATGAGATACTTATTTTAAAAAATGGAAGTTGAAAGAAAAGCTGGTGAGATCTCATGGATGATGTCACACAAAATCAGACTGGTTTTTCCACTGGGAACTTTCAATAGATTTTTTTTTTTTTTTTTGAAGTTAGTGAATGAATGTAGTTGACCTATGAGATGCAAATAATGTTAGTTTTGAAAAGGTTTTAAAAAAGCTATTAACATCTGAAGTTCAGTCACCTGTCCAGCATCATACAGGATGTGTGCAGCAGAATCAGACACTATATCATGGTCTCCGGTGTTCTGAATAAACTTGTCTTTCTCACCATTTGGGCACCATTCAGATCCAGCAACATCCACATTTTGAAAACAAGTGTTGGAAATAAGCAACGGAAATATAAATGTATTTGCAAAAGCATTTGTTTCTGATTCATTTTCAAATGATTTTTAAGCAAACAAAGCAGAACTCAATCCACAGTGTATGCTATATAAGATATTGTTAACTCATTCAGGGTTAGGGAGTGTTGCAAAAATCTCTTCTTTGCATATTTTATAGCTCTGATATTCTTTATAGACTTGCTAAGGCATCTTTCCATGCAACTTTCCATGCAAGCTATACTGCTTAATATGTTACAGCCTCTACCTAATGTTAGTTGTAAATAAATAAATAAATAAATTATTGTACCAACAGCCAGTATCTCAGCCTTCAAAATGGCCCATGCAACTTCATGGAGAAGCACTTTATACCTTTCACACACATTTCTTTTTTTTTTTAGCCGAACAGTTGGCACCATGATACTATCTATTTTGTTAATTTAAAGAATTGTCATTCTTTTAAGAATAACATGCCTTGATGTTTTATATTTGACTTGGCACCCAGACATAAGACATGTATCAAAGTAAAAGAGAATTACATGAGGAACTCAGAGTTTGATATTTGGACTAGACGTAGTGCTACCCAATATCCTTGTGGTATACCATGACTTGTCCTATCAAACACAGGGGGCTGGACAGATGGCTGGCACCACAGGAAATAGAGACATGTGCAAAGACAACAAAATATATGTAAAACTGAGCTTTAATGCTTTGTTTCCTCAAGTCCACCCACACTTCAGATGTTCAAAAATGAAGGCCCCATAAAACTTAATTATCTATCTGTCCAGATACAGTCATGAATTTCCAAGGATCTCTGTGGTACATTTGTTTTACATCAGTTTTATTCTTGTTTATTTAAAAATGAAACACTTTTCTTAATTTAACATGCATGGAAACTAGAAAGATAGTTTCAGTTCCTTATTCTAGATGCTTGCTGTTTCTTTTCTAACTTCCTAACTAGAGGTGGTTAAACAAGAGTAGACACTGGGGAAAAAAGAAAAAAAAGAAAAAAAAAAAAGAGAGAGAGAAAAAAGAGAGAGAGAGAGAAAAGTGGAATAGCAACATGTTTTACAGACACATTACAAGTTCTCATTATGTACATCAGTAAAGGTGTAGGTGGCTGAAAACTGTTAGGTATGTAGTAACCTACAAAGAAAGAGTTACTCAGCTTCTTTCTTCATGTGGTGCCAACATAATTGCTCAGTACATTAAAACATTACCTCAAAACATCCCAAATATTTCTTAGTGTGAGTGTGTCCTCCCCCATAAAACTGGGTTCAAATCAGAACCGTTCACCCACAGCCTTCCTGACAAAGGAGCTGGAGACATCAGTATTCATATTTCAGTCAGCCTGCAAACCAAATCTGGCTTATCAGGCTGCCTAATGTACAAAAAAAAAAAAAAAAAAAAAAAAAAAAAAAACACCCTTCCTTCTTTCCCTGTATGCCATACCCAATACACTGAGCAATTGTTAATTGGACACAGGAAGGCTTTTATAGTTTAGGACTGGTGTTTTGGTATTTTGATCTGGCATGGTATAATTGAAACTTACTGGTTTCTTTTATCTTCCATTTAAGCTGTTATATTACAAAAGCAGTACAGAAAATATCAGATGTTTTGGGAGCTGGGAACTTTATGTACAGTTCAGGAGACAGATTGTGATCATCCCATAGCAGAGTTCATATCAGTCCGTATTGTTTGTTAGGGATGCTTTTTCTTAAGCATATTAGTTGAAGGAATGCTTTCTAATGATCCAAAAATACAGAGTTCAACTAGGGACCAAGACTTTGCATCCAGAACTGTCACCTTTACCATTCTTCAAGCCTTATTAGCCAAAGCAAATGATAGCTCCTCAGCCAAGCAGCAGGTCCTCTTTGTAACCGCTTCCTAGGAGTCACTGTGTTATGTAAGTTATGTCAAATAGTAGCTCTTTTATCTTTTCACGGACATTTTTATCCTGAAAACTTACACCAGATAAGAAAGTTAAAGATTGCCATCATGGGAAACATTACTTGTCTCATTGTACCAGGTAAGAAATAAGAACAGGAGTATGTTTTAGCATGTGCCTTTGCATCCATGCCTAACACACAACTTGTTGCACAGTCCACATTCTCTGAACATCTTTAATAGCTGCAGTGAAATTGAAAGGGGGAGGAGAGGGAGGAGGAGTGTAGAGAGAAGAGAGAGAGAAAACAATATTTTTCAGGAAACTTTGAGTCTGAAGCAGTTCCAGAATCCCTGCTAGTTCAAGCCTCTGACTTTAGTTAAGGTCACCATTCAACCATGGGTTTTCAGGTATGCTTCATTATCCTAAAACTGTCAGTCCTAGAATAAAACATAGATAACCCAGAGTCGTCAACCCTGTTGTTCTGGCAGACGGGCTGTTGTAGGTTTAGGAACATGCTGCTTTTAGGGTCTTAAAGCAATTCATTTTCATTTCCAAAACAGATGTGCCAAATTGCTTAACTCACGTCTAGGAACTCTGAAAACACACATTTTTTATAGGGTAGTACATCAGGCATCCAGACCAAAATATTTCAAACCTGACATGTTAGAAAGTAAACATTTCAGGCTCAATGAACTAGAATTTTCTGCCAAATTAGATTTAGATAGATTTTTCTTACTGTCTCTAACTCTGTACATCATAAGCATTGATTAAAATCACTACAATGATATGGTCAGTTAGGGTTATTTCTGCAGAGCAATCAATTTCTTAGGATGTCTGTCTCATTGGGCAACACTTACATTGTAAGTAAATATTTGGAATAAGATTTGAATAACTGAGGCAACAAATGACTAGGTCTCATTTTCTCTATACAGTATTTCTAAATTGCATTCCTTACTTTTGACAATTGTATTCTGTTCACATTATTTATTTATTTATATATTTTCTACTATGTTTGTAAACCCTGTGACATGCAGCTAGCAGTATTTGGTGTTTCAATATCTTCTTTATGGTAGAACATCATCCAGACTAGAATATTGCATATCTCTCTTAGAGGGAAAGGACCATTAATAAGTAATCAACGTCTGAACCAGAGAGTTTATGCAAGATTTGTTACAGAACAAAACTTCAAAGCAGTCTCAATCTGTGCCAAATCTCCTAATGAATACAATTTTCATATTACTGTATACTGTATATCATCCAAAGTACTGCATATATATTCTGAAGAACAGAAGAAAGATCCGCCACATACTACACGACATACAAAAATAGCAGTGCAAAATGACAAGTCCCAAACTCAGGAGATACATAAGAATAGCTCTAACATAGCAGCAAGGATGATTTATGCTGGGTTTGTAATCCAAACTTCTGGCACTGTAGCAAAGACAGTCAAATTGTTACTGAAGAAGTTACTCCATTGTTGAATTTTACAGTCAAAATTGTACAGTTTCTCAAAGTTAAACAGCAAAAATTTTGAAATTCTACACTCCAGACTGTGGCAATCATGGAGCTATTTCACAAGAAGTGACCCACGGACCTGAGAAGCAAACTTGTTCAGCTGTCCCTCTGTCAACAACCCCAACACTTTAAAAGCTGGATCTTGAGTGGTCATAGCAAGATCCTTGCATTTCTGCACAGCGGTATCCAGGCTAGGAACGTTGTCACATTGAATCTGGATTTAAAAAATGTTTCTCTCAGGTCCATCGTTTGTAAAGAACAGGATTTCATTCCTAATTTATGCTAACATGTACGGTACTCTGAAAGTGCTGTTTGCCTTAGTACAGTCACCCATTGCAAAGTCATGGAATCAGAACTTAACTATTATTCATTGTTTTAAGCTGATCAAGCCTCTGCCCAGCAATAGTGTCCTTTCCACTATGACTCATGTCCTCCCACATCTCAGTGACCATTTTCATAACAACATTTCTCTGGAAGTGATCTACCCAGCAGACCTAGCAGAGTATATCATCAGTTATAACAGCTAACTGGCACACCTGACACTCTGTCTAAATGGTTAACTCAATTACTTATAAGAATCCAACAGCTTAAAGAATTAACTTGGAAAAATCAAATATGTTGACTGTTAGGTGCTAAAATTTTGTACATTCAAGTCTCAAAACAGGATCATATGATCAAAGTAACCTTGATCTATGCTAACGTTAAAAATTGCATCTACAAAATATGAAGCCTTTTTTTTTTTTTTAATTTTATAGGGGAAGTTTTTATACTTCAGAGTATAAAAGAAGTTACATATGAGTAAAAAGCAGGAAAAAAGAGTTAGGAACTTAAAATTTGTACAAGAAAATTTCACCAGATAATGTTGATGATATTGACCCCTTCCCTAAGACCTAGGCAGAATGTGTGTAAGCTTTTCTTTTTCTAGTTATTTTTCAAATCTGTTAGTGCACTGATATTTGTTACTGGCTTTCGCAATAATACCTGGACTAGAATACCAGGAATAATAAAGATAAATAATATAGAAAATATGCTATTCTTTTATTTGCATCCCCTGTTTATTACCTCCATGTGTTTCAATTTTTATTTCTTCTTGTTTTTAATTATTAAAAAAAAATGAAACCAAGGGAGATATAAGAGAGAACTGAATTCCTGGTTTAGTGGGAAATTATTCAATTAAATTATTATTATTATTATTAATAATAATAATAATGTTCTGAACTGGAATAAGACCAATGAAATTAGAATGTCTTATGAAACAAATTTCTGATGGAAAAAATAGAATTCCCCAGTCTTAGTTGATAAACATATGTATAATTATTATTTTTTTAATGTTCTCACTTCAAATTAAAATTTTAAATACCTTTTCCCTGCCTAAATCTTTCATAACTCTCAGTTCCTATCAGTCCATGATTCAAGGTAAATGTTCCCTTCTTTAAACTGTTGTCAGAGAAGGAAGATCCTTTGGGAAACAACGATGGAAAGACAACAAAAAAAAGCAAAGCAGAAGGGAAAGACAAACTATAAACAGAAAATTCAGAAAATTTCAGCAGATCTTTCCAGAAGTTTCAGCTACAACCAGTCTACCAGTCTTTATTTTTGCTGCTATACCTGGTGTTACAAATCAAGGTTTTTTTTTTTTTTTTTTTTTTTTACCTTTCTTGAAGCTGTTTTGCTTTCTATATAATGATCTGAATTTATGAAAAAGGTGAGTTCAAGTTCTTTACTTTGATCCAGAAAAACTTCCAACATGAAACTGGTAGCAATCTGACACTGCTACTTAACTGACTTTAACACTTCCTGTTAGTGTTTCTTCCAAAGTGTTCCTTTGCTGAAATAGGCTAAATATGTGTGCTTGCTGTGCTCTGATTCTTTGAAATAAAAATGTTTCACAACAAAAGTCAGGTTCACGAGCTTGTTAGTAGCCTACAGTGTATTGTGTCCTCCATTTTTTTAGTAACCGGCATTGTGAATTTTTCCAGAAAAAAAAAAAAATAAACAAACACATTTTTTTATATCTTGACACTCCACTTTTTTTCAACTGTGTTACCCTCTCCAAAGAGTAGAGGCATGCAAAACTAAGAACCCTTAGGATTTTTCTCAGTTCTTTTATCGCAATTGAATGCTTTCTGTTGAAAAAACAGAAATACTGTTTCCACCTCTGTTTCCAGGGTGTGGAAACACTAAAATCTAGATCCAAGGCATTCTGTTGTTTCTGTGCAGGGTATTTCACATTTATATCCTTCTGTTTTGATCTGGCCCATGTTGGCTCCACTCTATCTGCCAATTTGGGCATCACCTGGATTGTGATATCAGTGTGTAAGAGGGGGCAGGGGCTGCTGTACATACCTCTGAATTCTGATGACAGAGACCCTGTCTTCCATATCCCTCTCCTTTAACAAAAGGAATGCCTGGGGACATACACATTTTGTGGAAATACTGACACCTCCTCTTGCCACCACAAATTAGTACCACTGTTTTTCCAAGGTGGATATTTTACTCTGAGGTTGCAACACCATGGTGTGTTGGTAGTGACGGATATTTGTTTTTTCCCCAAATCTGCAGATCAGGGTTTTCATCTGTAGTATGAAGAAATACAGGCCTGATACGACAGCAGAGGTTCTGAAAATTGGATACACAGGATGCAGGATGACAGAGTGCAGAAATGGGATAGTAAGACATGGAGCACATGTTGGCACTGGAGACCTCATTGCTATAAACAGCTCGTCAGTGATCAGCTGCAGAAATGTAAGACTGGAGTTTGACAAAACAGGTTTTGGTGGTAACAGAACAAAGAAGTAGTATATATTAAGTGTAACAGGCAATGTGCATAATAAATTCATATGTAACAGCTTTGCAGACCAGAGAAGAAATATCAAAGTGTAGAAGGAAGCATGCTAGCAAATATAAAAAAAAAAGCCCTGTATGGATCCTAGAATGAGGAAGAAGAAATGATCAACATGAGCCTTCACTGAGCGAAGGATGCCGGTTGCTAACCACTACCTGTAACACCTGTGTGACCAACACCAGGATGAAACCATCAATGTCAATATCCAGAGGATGGGTGAGGAGAACAGGAAAAGAAGTAGAAAATAAGAAATGGTTTAAAACAAGTTTAACTGAATTATTATAATCTCAGGAAGTTTTTTTGCATAGAGATATCTTTTCTACAACAATTACTTCTGGACTAATAATGATTCTTATATTGGACTGTTAATATTTTAATTATACTAACAATAAATTCTTGACTTTACATAAGGTGTGTTTCTTTTCTTCAAACCAAGATTTTGAGTGTAATACTAGCTTGATATCCCAATAAAGAAATAAGAAAACTGCTTACCAATGGTACCAATAAACTACATTGTTATGACAACAAGACACAGGTGTTGTCAGAATAGCACCCACCAGTTGTGATATTGATATAAGGACAGGCCACTACATGGATCCCTGAAAAAATGCCCTTTGACCCACCTTCTGCAAAATGAGAGATCCAGGAAAAAATTAGCAAAATGTATGTTTATATGGCTCTGTGTATGAACTGGTCTGCTGCTTTGCCTTGTGCTGAAATAATCTCAGATGATATTAAAAATCAAAGAAGGCTCTCCCTTAGCCAACAGAGATCTGTAAGCAGTGGATTCTGTTCAGCCCTGGTTTTCCATGCCTGCCTGGATAGAGTGGTATTTATTGTCATTTCATAGAAAGAACTAGAAGAATACGATCAGAGCCCATGTTTTAGGTTCTGTTACTCAAAATATTCAGGATTTAAAGCTCACGCCAAATCTGTAATTTAAAATGATAGCATTTCTCAAGTTTCTGTAGACTCAAATAAAATGCCTAAATATATCAAAAGAGTTGGCTTTACAGGCTATAATCCATTACCCTTAAGAGTCATCATCTATCACAGCCAAAGACAATTTATTAGTGTCAGAGAAAAACTGGCATTCCTCTTGTCAGGACAAATTCTGCACAGACTGTTACTCAATGAAAAAGCCATCATACTCCCCTTAATCAGCAGACAGTAGTAAATGAAGAAAAAAAAAAAGATGTTTTTCCAGGTCCAATTTAAGGAGAAATGAAAAGGCTACAGAACGTTAATATGGGACAGCAAGGGACAAAACACAATGGTGAATGTCAAATATAGTGTACAGCATTTGTTCTGAAGGTTTATGAACTAAAAGACACTACCAAAAATAAGGACAACTGGTCCACTTTTAAGTGCTAAATGGGCTACATTTTCTGATAGTGGGAATCAATAAGACAGCCAAAAGCAATTGGACACAAAAACAAAAGGGGAAAACTGCCTCCATTAGACATACACTGAGCTCAATTTACTTCCTAATGACCCTGTACTTTCTTTACTATTTACACTTTCTTCAGTGGTGTAAACTCTAGATTGACACTGATAAAAAGAGATTATTCCAGATTTTTATCCAAAGATTTGTTCCAGTCACTGTGACTGATACACTCTGCTGTAAATACATCATCAATTTCTATGCTTTTTCTTTGGATAAAAAAAGAGTAGTCATAATTTACACAGCACTGACAGCTCCCTGCATATTTGTTACTGTGCCTTGCAGGGATTCCTGTCAACCAGAGTCTCTCTGAGCCTTCACATTTCTAGTAAGTTTGGCCAGACCAGTTGCCATTTTGGCATTAATAATTTATACTGCAGAAGTATCTTTGCTGTGTTCCTCTTTGTATCTTTGTATCTGTACCTATCTGTATCTTTGTACCTGTGTATCTTTGCTGTGTTCCTCTTTTTTGGGATATATTTCATATGGCTTATTTTTTTATCCCCTTTTCCTTTTTGTCTGTTATGTCTACATTTGAAAGTAAATCCTACAGATGCAAAGGACTGGCAATTTTTGAATGAGGAAAACAAACAAACAAACAAACAAGAAAATCTCGAAATATATTATTTTAAAAGTGGACTCAGATCAGTTCTACTAAGTTTTATGAGCTCCGACAAGTAAATGAAACACTTCTTTTAAATTGTATACATCGAATTAAATCACATATTTGATCTTAAGACAGACTTTACAACTTCAATAAGTCAAGAGGGGAGTTTAGACATTTTGACAACCTATTTGTCAGAAGGTAAGTTACACGAAGGCATGTAAACAAAGTCAATCTTTTTATTTTTTATTTTTATTTTTATTTTTACTTTTTTTGTACTCTATTGAGTGAGATAGGGAAAGAAAGGTGTCCAAAAACAAAAATGAGGGTCTCTCCTCTGGAAGACTGTTGTCAGAAATAAAACATCATTTTCCTGATATTGAAGAGAAAGTTACAATTGATATTTCTCAAAACTGGTTTCCATATTTATTTATTTATTTATTATTTAAGGTTTTCATGTTCATTCTGTTTTGCTTAAATAACTAATCGGCCTTTTTCACGTCTACCACTGTTCGCACAACGTTTTGCACATAGACTCATAGTTTGGCTAAGCTGATCACTGGCCGTTAGCCTAATGGGACTCTCAAGGCTCATTATGGCTCTGACTTACTGTCCTGTTCCATGGAAGACACGGATCTCCGTCCCATCACTCCACACCTGTTCTTCCAGATAAACATTTTATTCTTCACCTGGAAGTAGCTCTGACAGTCACTAGATCCCTCCATTAGTTGATTAAATTCGCTATAATGTCAGAAAGGATTATTTTAGTCAAAAAAGTAGAGAATTTTATGATTTCACTTTCATACAAATCCAGCCTCTTTACTGGTTGAATGTGCAGGAAGGAGATGAGAATCAGAGAATAAATTCATTAGAGTTACTGTGGAGCCATGAACTAGCAATTTGTTTTTTTTTTAATATTAAAAGTTGTGGTTTTTTTGTATTAAATAACCTCTTGTTTTCCTCTTTTTTTTTTTTTTTTGAGGAATAATATTATATGGATTGCAGTAAAGGGAGACAGAGATGAATCAGAGTCATCTTATATTAGTTAGAAGTGGTTTTGCTTTTGAAAGCATATGGCAGGAAATCATGTAACATTCCGAAAAAATCTCTAAATAGGTGCAAGCAACAGTCCAGTTAGCTGATATTTTACAAATAATTTGCCTGAAGACAGCTTGTAGCACATGGAACAAATCTGAAGACTTCAACTGTCCTACTGCTTTCCTCTAAAATTCAAAAAAAATCACGTTTTGTACAAACTTTCTCTGAATAAGGCATAAAAAAATATTAATGTTCTGCATAAGAATTTTAACTATAAATTAACCTGTGAAAGATGTTCATGGAACAGCATGCTAATCTTTAAAGAGGGAACTGCTTTTGAAAACATCACAGAAAGTTTTGGTAGACATGAAGGCCTCCTGATGGCAATGAATTTATTCTAACCAAAAGGCAATATTTCATGGATTTAAGGACAGTCTTCACTCAGCAAGAAAACTCTTTAAAAACAGATTCCATCTTTGAATGAACCATCCCAAAACACAGGAGCCCATCCTCATTTTCATGGCTGTTGCCATTAACAGTATTTCCCTGCCTATCAAATGTTCTCCTAGATCAAACCTCATACAGCAAGTTATTAATTATTTGCAGTTTGAAATATGGGAAGATTTCAAATGAAATCAAAAGTCACTGCTACCTTCAAGAAGGACAAGAAGGAGAACCTGGGGAACTACAGGCTGGTCAAGTCTCACCTTGATCCGTGGGAAGGGGATGGAGCAACTAATCTTAGAAGCCATGTCCAGGCACATGAGCGACAAGACAATCATCAGCTCTCCTGTAAGATCTCCATAGAGAAGATGTTCATGAGCAAACAGTAAAGGTGGATTCAAAACTGGCTGAATGGCCAAATGCAGAGAGATGATCAGTGGCACAGAGTTTTGCTGGAGGCTAGTAACAAGTGGAGTAACCCAAGGGTCAATACTGGGTCCAATTCTGTTCAACACCTGCATTAATGATCTGGATGATTGGCAGAGTGTACCCACAGCAAGTTCACTTAAAAAAAAAAAAAACAAAACAAACAAACAAAAAAAAACAACAAGGAAGAGTGTCAGATACACTAGGATCATTCTTTCGTTCAGATGGAACTTGACAGCCTGGAGAAATGGGCTGTCAGAAACCTTACACAGTTCAATAAGGGAAGTGCAAAATCCTGCAACTGGAGGAAAACAAAACAAACAAACAAACAAAAACAAACAACAAAAAACAAACAACAATAACCAAACCAAAACCAGGTACCAGTGCATTCTGGGGACACCCATCTGGAAAGCTGCTTTGCAGAAAAAGACCTAAAGGTCCAGGTGGACACCAAGTTGAATGTAAGCCAGCAGTGTGCCATTGCAGTAAAGAAAGCCAAAGGTATCCTGGGCTGCATTAGGAGAGTGTTGTCAGCAGGGTGGGGGAGGTGATCCTTCCCCTCTAGTCATCACTAGGACACCTGCCCAGTCCAGTACTGTGGCCAGTTCTGGACTCCCCCAGTACACAAGAGACATGAAGCTACTGGAGATTCCAGCAAAGTGCCACTAAGATGATGAAGGGACTGGAGCATCTCTCCCAAAAAGAGACTTCAGTCTGTTCTTGGACTGTTGAGTTTTGAGGAGAGGAGGCTCAGAGGGGATCTCATCAGTGTCTATAAATAGTTGAAGGGAGGACGTAAGGATGAGGGAGACAGGCTCTTTTCAGTGTTACACAGAGATAGTACAAGATGCAATGTGCACAAACTGAAACACAGGAGGCTCTGTCTGAACATCAGGAAACTTTTTTACTTTGAGTGTGAAAGAGCACTGGCACAGGTTGCCCTGAGAAGTTTTGGCATCTTCCCCCTTGGAGATATTTAAAAGCTGCCTGGGAAACCTGCTGTAGGTATTCCTGCTTGAGCAAGGCGGTGGACCAGGTCCCTTCCAGCCTAAACTATTCTGTGATTCTGTGTGATTTTACATCTGAAACAGCCTTTTAACATAATTTACTTCATAATAACTACATTTCTTTGGACTAATCTATGGCAGATTTGGCCATCTCAACTTCATAACCATAGAAAAACATTCATTTCCCAGTAAATAAACTTCAGGATTCATCGAACCTGTGCTGTCTCAGTCCAGAAGATTATAAATTTTATTCTGACATAAAAAAAAACAAAAACAAAACCAAAACAAACAAACAAGAAAAAAAAAAGAATAACTGTGTGGATGAACAAGCAATATGCAAGTTTCAGAATGAATTCACTAAGACTGATTACACGCAGAACACCCATTCCTATGGGAGAACATTTTTGAGTGTCTGTTGAAAATTTTCTCCCTCAGTTCTGATCCTCTAGAACTTCAAAAGACATATCATAGAGCTAAAGTTCACTACTTATATGAGTATTATAATCAGGAAGAGCAATTTTGTCTCATGTTATAATTTTTGTTGTACCATTTGTACTTACCATTTTGCTAATTCTTCACTTAGATATGTGTGATAATTAGACAGATTCCCCAACTGACCAGAGGGGCTGGCAATCTGGTCAGTTCTCAGATTGTTACTGTTGCTCTACTTGTATCAATCACCTTTTCTTTTTTTTTTTTGATTGAGTAATGTATTTAGGTTAGAATCAGACTAATGTTTTTCAATCTGTAACTAGCTTTGACTTTTTGTTTTGTTTTGTTTTACCATTTCAAACCCAAAGAAGACGTTCTATGATGAAGAAAAAAATAATAATCTATTTTTCCAATTGTTTCACTTGATGAAATAAAAAAATAATAATTCTTTGAAATGTTTGCTTCGGTGCTTGTAAATACTGAAAACTGCCAATAAAAGCTTCAGAACTATGTTTGTACAAGTCAATAACCAATCAATACATGGACTAAGTTAAGGTAATATAGTACTACTTTCTAAAATGTTATTATTATTTTTTTAATATTCCATGCAAAAGTGCATTCAAAATGTTAGTTAACCAGATTTCATATCAGTTATCATTTTCTAAGAAATATTTTTTTCCATATTCATTTGTTTCAGACATGAAAGGCAAGACAATCTGCTATATATCTAAACTACAGTCTTTGATTTTACATTTAAGAATAAACTGTATTATGACTCAGTCTTTTTAATCCTTCATTTATATTTGAAGCTCAAGCAATCTGATACTAAATCTTCTGATGTTAAATTAATTCACAATGATAAATCACTCCTCTACCTCTTAGTCTGTTCTGCCAGGATGTAAGAAAATAAATCTGATATAACCATGAATAATTTGATTATTTGCATGTTTGGAAAACCATTAAGCTTAGAGCAACTGATTTATTTGCACAGTTCAAAGGAAAACACATTTGTATTTCTTAAAGAAGTATGGTTTATCACTATTTCACTAAATATGATTTGACTATTAAAAACAACTCTAAATGTTGTTTATTAGAGCAACTCTGTTTTTATTAAAAATAACTCTAAACGTTGACTATTAAAAACAACTCTAAACCAGATTCATTTTAAGAGAAAAAGTATTTCTAATGTTATTGTACCATTAAATATAAGGATTTATCATGATTTAATTAGACTGTTTGAAATGTAACTGTGGTAGAAAAATGAGTTAATCTGTATAATTCAATTGTATGAAGTTACAGATGTAAGAAAATCAGTTTGGGGTTTTAATAATTACATTTTGAAACAAAATAGTGACATGCTGTAATTATAAAGTCCTGACTTACTTCAAACATCCATAAGGAAGAAGAAAGCACATATGTTCAAAAGGTTTTTCAAACATTATTAAGTCTAGTGTTTTATAATTTGATCATGGGCTCTATTCTACTAGCCTTCCTCATGTATATCCATTTATTATAAGGGACTCTTCCAAGACTATCCTTTCAGCTTGGCTGAAATTATTAGTCTACATTTAGTTGAACACTATTACACTATTATGCATGTGTCTGCATTTACTACTTAGCATGAAAAAAACATATTTTTCTATCCATATTTTTTTTGTCATTTTGGGCTCTACATCATATTTTTATTCATCATGATGATACCTTGCATTAACAGTTAAAATATAGACATTATAGCTATCAGAAAAATAATGTGCAAATGTAAATCCAGATAAATCCTCTTTGAAACTGTGTTCAAACTATGCAAAAGCTTGCAAATATTGGACTTTAAAATCATTATTATTGTATTCAGTATTACAGAAGTGTATTCAGTATTACAGAAGTGAAAGCTTTTCATAGTTTCAGTGTCTATGTATATACTCTGATAACTTCCCACTCTCCAAGGAGAAGCCATCATATTTTTTACTGTAGTCAGGGACCATGATTTCAGGGTTTGTTACGGTATGCATTAGTCAGTATCTCTAAACTGGCTTTCAAGACAAACTCAGCATGGAATCTAGATTACATTAGCTTCTCACAGATCATAGGAAAATCTGTGGAGGTAAATACAAGTCAGTGAAATTTAAAGCTAAGATTACTTAATACACTTAATTCAGAGCTATAACATACTGTTATACAATATATTATAGTTTATAACATTATCAGAGTACTATTATATAGCAGTATAATATAATGTGCTATGCTGTTGGGAGAGTGAATCTAACTTTCAACTCCTTTTAACCACTGGTAACAAATCCAAACTTTTTTTTTTTTTTTCCCTGAGATTAATGGTGAAACTAAGGACTTTTTTTGCACAGAGAAAAGGTGTAAATTTCCTTTGCAGAACTGGGGAACTGGGTTTCTGACTAATTGTGTTTTGTTGCTAACATCTTCATTTTTTCCATCACTGATGTTGGTGATCTTTCCATCTGTGATAGAGTTTGTGACTCCCAAAGAACCAAGAAAAACCTAAAATTGTTTAGCCCACGCCACAGTTTGTCTTTTACAGACATCTTTCTGGACTAGAGAATAGATGCTGGGCTAAAGCTTTGTCCTTCTCAGATATTTCTCCTGCTTTGGAGGAGAGTAAGTGAAGGTGTACAGATGAAGAAAGAGCAAGGCCCGAATTCAACTAATTCCTCAAAAACATTAAAAGCAGTTATACTTAGTATTATGTCAGTTTCTTTCTCCAAGTGCTTCTACAGATCTTCTCCCATAACTTTCTCCATATTTTCCAGTCAGAGGCTTAAATGAGATATCAGTTGAATCACCATACTCACAGCTCCTATTCTCTTCATCTGAGAAGAATTTTTCTCATTGGCTTCTCCTTGAAAGAGGTGGATAGTAATACGCGTGTGCTGGGCCAGAGCATCACTAAATCTTCCTTTCCCAAAGCATTTTTGTGTGTGCTTCTGTCTTCTGTTAACAGATAAGAAGACAACCATGAAACTGATCAAACCTAACTAAACTTTCCCTCTGGCCACAGTGACACAAATGGTTTCCTTTTTAATTAGACTGACACTCCAAAAGAAGAGCCCATATGTTGTGAAAAAGGTAGGGCAAACCGTGTGACCTAAAAATTAATCTGTGTAGATGTAAGAGTGTATCCACATGGAAAAGCCATCCTGTAAATTTACATTTTCTTTCCACCTGTTTTGCCAAGACTTTTATCTTTATTGATGGTTGGGATCCCATGTGAGCCCTGTCTGCAGGAGACACATCCAAGTAATTCTTCATTGCCCAGGATTTCCAAGCAAAATATGTGAGATTGAGACAGTGCTAACTGGTATGGGAGCAGGTCAGATCCTACCACAGACCAAAGCACAGACCCACATTCTTGTCCCGCTTGCTTTACAATATACAGTCAGGAATTTCTTTCAGTGTTTTCCATTCTATGTTTTCTGGTGATAAAGCAGTGACGGATCAAAAGTTGAATCCAAGATGGGGACAGGGAGAGCTTCTACTGGAAATGTTTACAGAAGAGAGGAAGGGAGACCTACCCCAGCAGACCAACTAATCTAATGATAAAAAATTATGCAGAATGCAGAATGCCATGACCACAGAGGTTTGACCATTTGGGACTGAATTTGTCTCTATTATGTTGTGGAAAACTTGGATGTGATTTTTTTTTTTTTAATCTGGGTTAAAAATTGGGATGTTTTTGAAACCTTGAATGCTTTAATGGGATAAGAAATATGACTGTCTGTGCTCAATAATTTGCCCATCACTGGGCCATTGATGTATGAGTATTGTCTTAGAAGATATCATCCTGAAACCTCTTAAAGCCATTCATTTTACTTTAAAGTCGTAAAATCCCTTGGTTTTATCTACAATCTCGGATGTAAACAGTACTTTTAGAGCCAGAACCAGGCCAATTGGAAACATTTTGTTCTCATAGTCAAGAGGGACTAAATTTAAAAGTGCTAGTGAGCCAACACCTGCTATGAATAAAAGATAGGCCCAACTGCATTCTCCAAATTTATTTTTCAGTGCATCTGGGAGATTTGATAAATCTACAATAGGCTGCTCAACAGTTCCTAGGGGAAAATACACGTAAACAGTAGTAGTATAATAACAAAGTATCATGGTGTGTAAAGAGTAAATCTTTCAATGGATTATATTATAGTGAAGGGATAGTCTCCATTTTTAAGCATTTTGATATGGATTTTTTTATACCCAGACTGGTTAAAATTTAGAAGAAAACTGCATAAATCTGTCTCAGAGGAAACTGAATATAGACAAGAAAAAATATCAGAGGCTTTAGCAACGTTTGATTCAGAGATGTAGTTGATGAGATCAGACTTATATTTGTACTTCTCAGAAATGACGAGGGGCAGTGAATCATGACATTTCTCTTCTGGCAAAGAAACGTACATTTAGTTCTATTGTATGCCCAGAATAAGATTTTAAGGCATTGCATATGTTTACTGCTGGTTCTCCACACAAGACAGAATGTTGCTCTGAGAGTATTGACTGCCTATGATATGTTATAAGCAGAAAAAAAAATGTAGTTTGCTTTAAATATAATTTGAAACTTCAGTGTTACAAATATTAGATTTCCCATGCTTGCTTATTTAATCTTTTAAAAAAAATCTTTTCTGTGTTGTTGCATATGGTCTCTTATGGATGGTAGCAGTCCAAAAAAAGACTGTCTGAATAACAAATCCAGCTGCATGCAATCACACTGCCTCATTATCTTCCCACTGTCCTTCCCTGAAGTACTCTTCTGCTAAGATGTCCACCAAAAGGATAAAATCTAGTTAGGTTTCCTATGATTAAATTCATCAGGCTGATGAGTTAATACTTATTCTTGTATTCTCTCTATCCTTTCTATTTATCCACCTGTGGGCAGGTAGGTATGCTCCAGATAGCTTTAATTCAGGCATGATGTCACAGGCTTCAGTGAAATCTCTAGATGCATAGCAAGGCACATCCTGTGCATGTGCCCAGGTCACTAGTGTATTCTGAAATCAATAGCGAACACTACTATTACTATTTTTTTCCATGCTAGCTATCTTAAAGCTGGCATTGTTAGGACAAATTGCAATATATGCATATGTCTTACTCCACTGTGAATAAAATCTCTGAGCCTTCAAGACATAGATAATTGATTCTTTAAATATTATTAAAGAATCTAGCTTTGACCTCTAGGAATTATCTTACTAATTCTAGTGCTACTGCTACTGCTACTGCTAAAAGACACATGAAGAAATTAATCAAGCTCTCAGAAATACAGTCTAACAAGGAAACAAGAAAATAAATAATGTAAATACACTCTGATAGCACCAAGACAGTACTATCAGACTAGATGGAAATTACCATTACAGCTGCTCATTTTATTGGATGGGTCATAGTCTCCTGTCAGCAGTTTCAGAACCCTTGAGGTTGTCTCTGACAGTCAAGTTTCTGGACGGCATCTGCTTAAGCAATATTGGAAATAAAATACTTTTTTTTTTTTTTCTTGCTACTCTAACTAATAAATAGTAATAATAATTACTAAATAGTAATAAATAGTAATATTAGTAACTAATAAATAAATAGTCTTGAGAATGTGCAAATTACATAGTTTGCAGACTCATAAAAAAGCAAAGTAGATCTATAGATATCTACCCTTTTCTGCCTGCTTGCTGCTCAAACCGTGTAGACAGACAGTTCATGGTTCTGTTCCATTAATTTGAAATTATAAGGCTCTTCTTTTGCTGGGAACTGTTCCTTGTCATTATTATCCTCCTTTGTGGAGGACCACCAGTAAAACAGATTTCTGGTGTATGTCTAAAGTGCTAAGTAATACGTAGGGTAGTAGAAACTCAGAATATTTTCCATCAAAGTAGAGGTCTTGTATTTTGTCTCTCCTTTCCCACCAGTGATTTTGCCATGAGCTCTCTTTTATCAGGTTTGTAAAATCAGATTCAGAGACAGCTCCCCAGCTAGCACCACTCTAGCTATAACTGAGTTTTACTATGTATTGATCCCATTTTATGCAGACTCAAAATCAGGGTTAGATTGATATAAATAAAGCAACTCTGTTACTCACGTTTTATAAGAAGTGTTTGGGATTCATTCATTCCTGTGTGGATAAAGCATTCAAACTTGGATATTTTGTTTAAACAGACAAGGATGACAGCTTTTTTTTTTTTTTTTTCTCCCTCACAACAACTGTTTATATTTCATTGAAAAGTCAAGTGATTAAAATTTTTGAAAATTTGAAAAAAGATATTTTAATATGGAAATATTATAAGAGCTTTTACCCCAACCTGATAGTAAAAGTAGTTCACACGCTTTCTGATATTCTCATTCCCTGGCCAGAATACATTTTCCTGTAATGCACTATTGCCTGTTCTTGGGGCTTCTATCTCAACTGAATTATTGAAGTCTGAGTCTGCCTGGGGAATACAACAAGAAGGAGAAAATGATGATATCAAGAAATCATACGAGAACTTCTATGACAGAAGTATTTCTAAACTGAAATAATTAATTTTTCATTCAATTACATTATCTTGTGCACTTCCTCTTCCTCTTCCTCTCCCTCTTCCTCTTCCTCTTCCTCTTCCTTGTAATTAAAACTTAGGCAAGTCTGTTTCGAAGAAAAATAAATTTTACCAAAACGCGATTTCCACTATGATTTATCTTTTTTCTCACTACAAAGTGTATATGTAACATGCCAGGAGAAAACATGGAAGAATCACTTTGAAAGCTGCAGTTTTACAGACTATTTTTACAGCAGCAGAACCAGCATAAATCATTCCCTTTCACACTTCTCTGAATCCCCTTCCCATGACAAATTATTTCCAGCTCATTCTACACCCTCAGCTGTGCTGCCACAAATCCTGAAGGACATGAAATACCTTGTTTAGCTTCTCCCCTTTTGTGAGAGACACAGGACGTTACAGATGTATGTGGTCATAGTTTTCATGTATCAAGATTAAAAAAAAATAATCAAAACTTATTTTTAAAAAGCCTACAAAAGACTTTCCATAGCAACATTTTCTATTTTCACAAAATTAATACATTATAAAATTAACTTCAGTTCAATTTAAATAATTCATTTGCAGTACTAATTAATTCTTATTGTCCTTATAAGAATGAATGAAAACTATTAAGAACATATTGTCATATATTTGTTAGTTATTTTGATAGAATTGAGAAATATTAAATGACTTTAGAAAAGGCAGAGCAGTATAGGCTTGTTTTTTAGAAAGACAATAAATTATTTACATGTAAAAGAATTAATTTTTATTTGCCTTTGTGATTTTTTACTTTGTTTCAAAACTGTAAAAAGGTTAACGATAGCCATACATTCAGCACAGTTAAAATTAACAACAGAGTCACAGATTAAACCAAAAAGACAATATTTAAGAGTATCTAGAGTTGTTGACAACACAAGTACTGCGTTCAGCTCTGGGGTCCCCAGGCTCGAGGGGGAGCCCTCAAGGCTCCCCAGCCTCAAGCCCCAACAAGAAAGACGTGGACATATAAGAATGAGTCAAAGGAGGTCCACAAAGATGATAAAAGAGCTGGAGCACTTCTCCTTTGAAGACAGACTGAGGCAGTTGGGGTTGTTCAGCCTGCAGAAGAGAAGATTCCAGGGAGACCTCATTGCAGCCTTCCAGTGCCTAAAGGGGGCCTACAAGAAAGCTGGGGAGGGGCTCTTTGTCAGAGTGTATAGTGATACGGCAAGTAACAGTTTTAAACTGTTTAGATTAGATTAGATTAGATTTATATTAAATATAAGGAAGAAATTATATTCTTCTCTCAGAGGGTGGCGAGGCACTAGAACAGGTTGCCCAGAGAAGCTGTAGATGCCCCATCCCTGGAAATGTTCAAGCCCAGGTTGGATGGGACTTTGAGCAACCTGGTCTAGTGGGAGGTGTCCCTGCCCAAGTCAGGGGGGCTTGAAACTGGGTGAACTTTAATTCACCTTCTAACCCTTCTAATCCAAACCATTCCATGATTCTATGAAGACATACTGCAGGATCCAGAACAAAGTGTCCTTAGCAACAGATCCTGAAAAATTGGATCAAAATATTAGACAATCCCATTAAGTATTTTAAAAAGATATAAAATGGTGATCTAGGAAGTTATAAATAAGGTAGACAAGAATCAGTATCAAAAGGGATCCTGCAACAAATCTGCAATTTTATATTTGTAAATATTGAAATACACCTTATACAGATGATATTAAGTGAGAATGAGAATTTACTATCAATTTTTATACCAGTTATATATATTTTTTCTTTAACATAACTTTTAAACCATTGGGTGGGAGACGCACAAATGATATGATACATGTTGCCTTGAATAAGGCTTTACTATCTCCCAGATTTTACTCTTGTAAACAAAATGGAGAACTATGATTTGGATGCAGTGATATTGTAAGGTAAGTGCTAACTGAAAGATCATGTTCAAAGACCAGTAAAATACTTCAGTCATATTGAAGGCGTCTACCAATAGAGTCTCACAGGCTACTTCTGGAAATGTGTTGGAAATGGAAATGTAGCACTGGGGAAACGTGTTCCTGAACTTTGGAATTTGGGTCCCCAGGATGCCAGGACAGGAGTTGGCTAGAACACACTGTGAACCTCCTCTTCCCTCAAATTTTGCCTGATATTTTTTCCACGGAAATCAAAAGAGAAAGAAAATTCAAAGACAAGAATACAAAGGGGAAAAAACTAGCTAGATACAACTGCCATTAAAGTGCATCTTGGTCCACGATCACATGTGAAAAACGAGTCATTGGCATAATGAATTACAAAAAAAAAAAAATGAACAAACCAAAAAAAAACACATCTATCATCTTGAAGTGCACTGATGAACACGTTATATGTAAGACATAGAAACTCCCCAGAATTAGTTACGTTTTGATGAGAGCACTTATGTTCAGTTCTGTAAACCACACCTTTAAAACTTTAGAGAAGTTAGGAGGAGTTAGGAGGCTGAAGGAGAGAAGTGAAAAAATAAAAATAAAAAATATATGAGCAAAGCATGGGTGGGTTGCATTTTTGTGTGACTTGGAAAAACAACCAGAAGAAGTGACACCAACATGTCTTTGAAAAGAAGTCACTGGTTGTCCTATTTCAATTTTCCTTCAAGGCAGGATGAGTTGCAAAAAAACTTATGTTGCAGAAAATCTGATTTTGAACAAAATATTAATGAAATTATTAAAATTCTTTCTAATTTAAGGTTAGGTATAGCACTAAAGCTCACTGTATCAGAAGGTCAACAAATTCCTATCAAACAGGATTTTCAACAACTAATTAAGCAAATATTTGGAAGGGTATCATATGTGAGATATACTTGATTCTGTCTTACAAAACAGGATGAACTGCAAGGTCTCTTGCAGCTCTCCGTAGCCCTACAGTTTTATGATCCTGTATATAATGAGCTTCAACATCAAATTGTTTTCACAGACTGAGAAATGAGGACCCAAATGTCAAATTACTTGCATTGATTCATGCTAATGTAATCAGCTAGGTAACTGGTGTTGCTCCTGATAAGACATAACATGAGCAGGAAACAGAACATCATTCTGACCTGGGTTCAATCCTAATTAAATGCAGAAGATATACTCTTTTGCCAGTGTTATGAATATTTATTCTGGCTCTCTTTTTGTAGGTAAACATAAACAGATTCATGGAGATCTGAGAAACATTCATTTTCCTTATTCCCAGTATGAGTGAAAAGAGGACCACCCATGATTTCCTGATAAGAAACAAAATAACCATTGCAATGCTTCGGGATCTGTTCTTTTCTTGGCCTTCTTCCCCCCAGTGTTAACTGGGAAATACTGTTCAATGATGCGTCACATAATCTTATTCTAGCTCTTGAAGTAATATTTCTTTGCTTCCTACACCTGGCAACCTGCAACTAGCTGTTTTTATTGATAGAACGCTAGGTCTTCAGTTAAATGCTAGCTCATAAGAAGTAACTGGACTTTAGATTTTACCCATCAGTGAGGAACTTGGCAAAGCCATTCACTATGACTGCATGCCAGCAGCACAGAGGAACACAGAAGCAGTGAAGAGTTTGGCACTCCCCTCTCTCCCACATACAACCCCTTCACAGTGAGCAAACAGAATCAAGACAGAATGACAGTCCTTTGTTGATATGCCATGCAATTTACCTCTCTGTTTTTAATGTATCTTTCTGTGCTCTGAGCCAGCCCAAGCTCTAAATAATAATCAATCATAATCAGGTAATAGTAGATGAGTTTGGGGCACCCTTAAGAAAAAATACCTTTTGGGATGGACTGCAGACCACAGCAAACACATCAAAATTAAAATTATAAACACCCCTCTTTTTCTTAATCTGTTCTAGAGTGTCTTATGGGTACCATCATCATCATGTCCATTCTCAGATCCAGGAGCTTCCTACCCAGTATGTTTTAGAAGTGATGTGCCAGAAGGCTGGTATACCATCTTGAGTTTTGACAATTTGTTTCCTAAATGTTATAAGTAACTTCCTCTTCCTTGCCATTGGTTACTGGAACCAACATATGCCATTTCTTTGGGATAAGAGGCTTTTCACATCTGGCAATATTTTCTCTGGATGAGGTAGTGTGTTCCTGTATTTTGCATATTCCCAATTTAATATTTTCTAATTGTTTTAGGGCTTTAATTTGTAGTCAGAATTTCCAACTGACTATTTCTGCAGCACTGCAAAGTTCTTCATAGAGAAGTCCTGAATTAAATTATTTTGTAAAATAATCACATTGAGAAAAGCATTATATTTATGAGGCATTATCTGTGATACTGATATATACTTTTATCACCAATTCTAGGTTATATTTCTATCATTTGGCTGTAAAGTTAGGAATAGAGTTTCTAATGTTATCCACCACAGTCAGTAAGATGAAGTCATTGTAATTATTACCACTATAGTAAGAGTGTTTCTGTTAGTGACAGGTTCTAACAAGGTGTGCTTTGTTGATCTATATTAAGCTCATTGACTTGCCAATTGTTATTGAAAGACTTCAGTTTTTTTCTTCTGTATATAAGTTGAAATAGCAGTTTTGATAAGTTACTGAAATTCTTTTGTTCCCTTTCTCCATACTCATGCTGGCTCCTAACTACAACCTTCCAATGTGATCTAAATAATGCACAAAACATGACACCTGCTGATACCAGGGGAGGATATTCTGGGGAGGCATTGCAGTTTCCATTGGAAACCATACAAATCTCTACAGTTTTGCATGGGAACATAACACATTAGCCTAATGTTTTGCTTTGAGTGTTAAGAGTTTTATGAAGCCAGAACTCCCAGAGTGAGTCTAAGGAACAAAAGAAAATGCTTATATGGAGTCCAGCAAGCCACTTGAAGATTGTCATGCAGCTCTGATAATGACTACTGAAGTTTTCAAAACCTTGGTCAGAACTAACTTCTGCCAATCTACATGTGTTTTCCATTGGCTTCATTAGTGCTGTAAAGAGGGGGGCGGGGAGCAGAGAAGGGGATTATAGTTAGCATGTTTGAGGTTGCATGCATTGTCTGTGTTTTTTGCCTTGGACATTGTCCTATTTGTCCTTCAGAAACTCACCCAAGCATATTTGGATATGTTTTGTTGTCATCTGTGGTGATGGTGCTTTTGGTTTTAGTTTATTTTGTCAAGGAATCTTTATGCACTGACCTTTGTGTTTCCACCCACTAGCAAAGAATACTGTATACGTTTGAGTACCCTTACCTCCGACCACTGCATGCATCCTCTTTATCTTTGGGACTGTGGGACTACGTGCAATTCAGGAAAAGTTTATACTGTAGTGGGTAAAGTAATCTACCTTCACCATCATCTTTTCTAGGGAATACCAACAGTGGTTCCTGGAACACTTCAGTTGTTTTTTTTCTGGACAACTCAAAATTGCTTTTAGAAGTAGTGGTGTAAACTTTTCTACTATGGCCACACAATTTATTCTATCTTGCTACAGGTCCCTCCAAAATCTCACCATCTGTTTTACAGTAAATGAGAAGGCAAAAGGCCCCATATGATTGTAACTGATCACACACTAATGTAAAGATTGATTTTTGTTGTGTGGAATGGAGGAACTGTTGTCTTAAAGAAACAGAAGAGTGACAATTTTGTATACTGTATACAGTATCACATATACAACAGAGTCAGAAAAATGTGTTGAAGGACCACACTAAGAAACCAGATTTTTCCAGGTTTGGGGTAAGTATTGTTTGGATCCTCATCCTTTGGATGAGCCCAGAAATAAATAAAAAATAAAAAATAAAAAAGGGACTAGTTTGATTCTTAGGATCACTGTAATTCCTCACTTTGATATTATTGTTACAGTCTTATTCTCAAAGTGTCTCTGTTCTCACATTGTCTGTGAAATTTCTGCCACTTTCCATACTGCTGGGAAACAGCTTTACTAAAAAGGACCACAGGGTCCTAATGAACAAGCAATGTGTCGTTACCACTAGAAGGCTAATGGTATCCTGGTATTAGGCAAAGTATTGCAAGCAAAAGTATTGCCAGCAGGTAAAGGGAGGTGATCTTTTCCCTCTACTTAGCATTGGTATAGCTGTACATGGAGTACCGTGTCCAGTTCTGAGCTCCCCAATACAAAAGAGACATAGACGTACTGGAGAGAGTTCAATGAAGGGCTACAAAGATGATAAAGGGATTGGAGCATCTCTCCTATGAGCAGAAACTGAGAGAGCTGGGACTGTTCAGCCTGGAGAATAGATGGCTCAGATGAGATATTACCAATGAATACAAATCCCTAAAAGGAGGGTGCAAAGAGGACAGAGCCAGGCTCTTTTCAGTGGTGCCCAGTGACAGGACAAGAGGCAATGGGCACAAACTGGAACATAAGAGGTTCCATCAGAACATCAGGAAGCAATTCTTTACTGTGCAGGTGACTGCTCAGGTTGCCCCAAGAGATTGTGGGTTCTCCATCCTTGGAGATCTTCAAAGGACAGCTGAACAAGGTCTTGGACAAACTGCTCTGGGTGCCCCCACTTGAGTCAGATGACTTCCAAAAGTCCCTTCTAATATAAACCATTCTGTGATTCTGTGATACTCTGATCAAATGGTGACTTGAATAAAAAAATTGACTTTTCTGTTTTTCATATTTTTGACAGAATCTATCCATTGAAGCCTAGAACTTTTCTTGATAAAAAACATTTTGAAAACTTACTCCATTAAACAAAAAGAGACAGCAAGCATAAAAATGTCCCTTGACTATATAGCTATATATGTTAGAGTTTTATCTGTGGGAACTTCAAGAGAAGAAATTGTCTTTCTACATAAACACTGAACTAGTGTTCTTGAAGCACTGTTACAAATACACCAATCAGTGGAATTGTTTGTAGCAACAGGACAATAGACCTGATTCTTGGTGGAAATTTGTGTTGGATAATTACATATTGCATGTTGCAAATATCTTTGAGGTTCAGTTGAATGTGAGATTCTTCCTGCCTAAATCAGTTGGGTACAGATGTTATTTTATGTTTAATGACTATCTGTTTCCTGATTTTAATACAGACATCTTTATCTTGATGGTGAGAGACATTTTCTCTTTGTGAATTCTTTTCCAGAAGTACAAATTTTGTTAATAAATAAAAACAATTACTTTATTTTTATTTTATTTTATTTTATTTTATTTTATTTTATTTTATTTTATTTTATTTTATTTTATTTTATTTTATTTATTTTATTTTATTTTATTTTATTTATTTATTTTATTTTATTAAAAGTGAAATAGAATATGGTGTGTTTTTTTTTTTTTCTTGCAAATGAAAGAGTTCTTATTCATTACTTACTCTTGTTTTATTTTATTCCAGGATTTTTTCACTACATATGAAATAAAAATAAAAAGAACATCTGTGTTCAGTAATGCTTACAATTTTAATAAACAGAAAGAATGGAGATAAGCAACTGCTTTCAAAAACAAAGATTAAAATCATACTTAAGAAATGAATGTGTTTTCCTTCACTCATTATTTCCATACTTCTTTTAGGCATAAACGGGTAGAAGACCAAAAAAAATAGTTACAGTCATAGATGTGGTAAGAAAAGATTTTACGTTTCTTCCTTCAAAGAGGTACTGAACCAGAAAGCAATTTCTACAGAGGTTCTTGCCCTTGGCAACAGCAAAACATGTAGTCCCAGTGTTTTGCAAGACATAATGCTTTTCCAAAATTCTTTAGTAACGTGGCTATGGAGACTATTTAATCTTTACCAGCAGTATTTGGGGCAATGCTTCCTTTCTTAGTGTGGCCCTTCTGTACCTGTACCAGAATAAAAAGCATCATCAATCAACAACCTATAAGCACAGCTAACATGCTGGTGTAACCCATGTTTGAGTCAATGTCACAAATATATCTATTAGAAAACCTGATGTCCAAAGAGCAGGCAGGTCAAACATATTTCGTGTTGCAGAAACGACTGTGGAAGAATTCTGATAATTTGGACATAAGTTGGCTAGAGAAAAGTTATGTTCACTTTGATGTCATCGTCAGGTTTGGTTCATTGCTTCAAAAGCTTGATTCTAAATATGTGTAGAGTATTTGGGGTTCATTCTTACTATTTTGTATCCAACTGTGGTTTGATAATGTATGATGCTGTCTCACATCGACATATTTCATTATTCTGGATGAGCAAAATTGTACAAAACTTCTTTGAACAGGAATATTCCTGTCTGCGAATGTGGTTCTAAGAAACAGCATCCTTATCACAGCTCGCATAGTTAACAGTGTTTTAGACCTGCAGACCCCTCTCATTATTCCTACTCTTGCTTCATTAGTCATCACTAATGTTATTTTTATCTTTAGAAAAATTTGAAAAGCTCAGTGTCAGAAGAAAAGAGCTGTCCATTGCAATTCTACAAAACTCCAAGCTAACTTAAAAATAATACTAATAATAGTAATAATAACCCCCCCAAATTCATTCCTTATATCATCACAGCTATCACTTAGAATGTCTTTCTCATTGTGCTGTTAACTGTTTTATTCTTGACCAGGCTACCTAGCTCTTTAGCTGAGAGATAATTTCCTGTCAATTTATTTAAAAATGTATACCAAATGAATATTTAAATAAATAAATAAATAAATAAGCAACACCTCCCCCACACCCACACAATATTTATTGTTCAAAATGCTAGTTAACCTAATTGTTTACTAGGAATTGTTAAGTTTTTATCAATTCTTATTTTTATATTCTATCACTGATATTATTTTTTTTTCTTAATATGGTATTTGCTGTAGTTGTTACCATTTCCCTAGGGACTGATATTGCCTGCCAGACAGCCCTATTTTGTTCTATACATTTTGCCTGGGGCCAGTTGATGATCACTGATTCTTTCCAAGTTTCTGTCATGATGTTTGTCCTCTGACTGTGCTGAACTAAATAAATTATCGAGTGATTGGATTATGTTCTCTACAACAGTTGAGTGAAAGGCCTTCACTTACATTTATGCAAAGAAAGTGTCAGATAATTATGTTTTGCTAGTACCATGCTTACAGGTTTCTACTAGCTTTATAATAGGAGGCATTTCAGTGTGCTTCTCATAATTAAGTATATATTTGTGGTTAGGAGGTCTTTCATCAACTTTCTTAGTGGCCTCAATAAAACTATTTTTTCACCCACTTACTGACATGCTGGATTGCCTGAATAATCTTTCAGTATGTTTTATCCATGTTTTTCATTGCTGTTTTCAAACTGGCATTGCTTTCTAAATTCACAGATTATGAGGCCAAAAGGTCTGTGGGACAGGACAGTGCTTCTTTGGTGTCCCTAGTGAGATCATGTGCTTGTGACAAGAGCAAAAGCTGACCACTGGCCATGTTGCTACATGGAGCCACCTGCACTGGACAGATAGGCAGTGATTGCCAGAAGCATAGCAAGTTCTTAGTTTTCATATCGAGATGTTTAAGCATTCTCTGATAAATAGTTATAATTCTTCATGAAAGGTAGAGGTGATGGCAGTGTCACTGTAATGAAAAAATGGCACCCCATCACCCCTTGACACCAGTTACGTTCTGCTGGATGTTATTTTTAAATATATATAAAAAGCTCTGTAATTTTTATGCACCATAGTTCTGTAGTTCTAAGCAACAGTATTTTTCAGTCCATTCTGACATTTGCGTGGATCCTACACAAATGCATACAGTCATTCTGTTAAAAATGTATATATATATACATAAATAAAAAAATAAAATATTTTTTTTTTTACTGAGAGACAGATCAAAAATCTCTTATTTTAAATGGGGACGTTGAGTTAGTGTCTATTTAAATAAAGCAACACAGTGGTTCCCATCTTGTATCTGTGTGTTTGTGTTCCTGTGTGCTTATTGCTTCTCAAACCAGAAGTGCCTGCAGTAGAAAGTAAGAAAAAGGAAATAGTGAAAAGAGGATACATAGCAATAGAAAAGAATGAGAAAAATAAATAGCTTCCTATCTTACAAATTTAAAATAAGCTTGGTAGTTTTATGATGTATTGATGATTGAACAGAATTCTGTACTAATACATGCAATAACCCACTTAATGTATTAACTTCTGAAGTCCAGCTCTGAAATACTTTAATGTAAAAGTTAAAACATAAATCAAATATTGTAAATGTATAAAATTTGATCATTAAGCCACACAAAGTGGGATATAAAAGCACAGTAAATCACAGATAAAAATGTGTTTTAAAATGTTTGCAATTATTTTCATGAGAGCAAAGGCTACTTATGTAAAAATAAATCTATGCAAGTATCTTGCTAAGGATATTGGTGACTTCAACATGAAATAGATATGTGAACTGTTGGCTCTCTGAAGTGTTATAACATTCCTTCTTAGGATAATGAGGCATTTGCATGACTTTATTTATGAGCATATTTGCTAAGTGAGCAACAGTATTATCCCCACAGAAATAAAAAAGACATCTATGAAGAAATAAACAACCAATATCCTTGCTCTGAATTGCAATAAATGAGCATAACAAAAACCTCAAATATACGGTGCTACAAGGAATCTCAGCAATAGCCAAGTCCAAAAAAGAACACTGCAAATGCATTTGAGAAAATGATTACCACCAAATACACACAGTAGAGCTTAGAAACATTATTATTATAGCCAAACTATGTTCATTCATGCATGGTAAGTACATTTATTCATCACGGATTGATGTCATAGATCAACATAGTCTTCTTACAACAGGCACCTCCATGCAAATAGATGACAAAATTAAACATGCAAAATGAAATTTAGTACATTACTCAGTGGACTATTCTGTCATTTGTGCTACAGCTAATTTGTGGGTCCAAAATATAGCTAGAGAATGAGCTAAAAACTGAACTGTGTGGACAGGTAAGGTCCTGGGTTCAAGCTCACTCCATGACTTTTTTTTTTTTAAAGGATGTTTTCCATCATGGTTATATTCATTGTGCCACTCTGTAAGTGACTATTTTAAAAACAGTTAAGAGGAAAAACATGGTAGCTGTTATCTGTGATACTCTGGGTATTTCTGCACTGTCAAAACACTTCTCTCCTTATTGCACTCCTGGCCTTTGTTCACAGATTGTCCATACAGCATTAACATTGTTTTATGCTGGAGTTTCTTTTTTGAGTGTTCTGCTCACAGCAAAACCTACTATGGCAGGAAGGGAGCCAGCTCCAGCTCCCTCCCCTCCTTTCCAACATTATCCCAACAAGGTTTGTGCCTGTGTGTGTGCTTGACCCACCTAGGTCACAACTCTGAACATTCAAATTCCACTTCTGTTTCTTGACATATAAATAGCATTGTAGCACAGCACTCCAATTATTTTCTATGCTTTAAAATGGGAAAAAAAATGCACAAAACCAACCAACCAAATCAAAACTAAAACAGAACTCAAATAAGTAAAATATCATACTATGTTTTAGGTTTGCCACTAAATGAAGAGCTGCTGTGGTGAGGAGCTGTGTTTAAAAAAAAAATATAGATGCTCCCTGTGCATCATTAATGACATAATATGATAACAATGACACACACCTTACAAAAACTGCATTTTAAATATAGGGCTAATTGCTGAACAAGACAGTTATAAATTCTTGAATGTCACCCACATCTTCATACAGGTTGGGTATCAGTCTGTGAAGTATTCATTAATGTCCTGGGTCCTCCTAGATCATGGCTTAGAGACTGTCTAATGAAGATTAATGAAGAAAAAAGAGAGTTGAAAACCAACAAGCATATCCATTTATTGCATTAAGTAGAATATTACAGGTGGGACACCAATACATCCGACAAAATGTTAGAATTGAAATACTGTCTCTTTATTACATGAAGAGACATTAATCACAGGAAGGAAAATCATATATTTTTTCCTTCAGCTCCCCTGTTATTTTCCAAGATAGATTTATTTTTCATTAGTGACATGCTTTTACAGAGGATAAACAGAAAATTGCCAACGTTTCAGAGTCTGGATCATGTCCTGCTATTACAGGATATTTATCTCTTCACTTAAGCTGGCAAGGTGAAGCAGATGGTGACTGAGACCATTTGTTGCTTAGAAATATATATTGTGTATATATATATATATATTTATTTATTTTCCTAAAGAGGGTTCACAGCATAGGGTTAATTTTCCATGCAAGGCAATTCTGGATTAAGCAGGCTTCTTCTAAACCTTCCCATGAGCTTCAGTAGCTGTGAAAAACATTTCTGAAAATATATCTGAAAGTAATTCTTCGAAACAATATGTCAAACAAAGTACCAAAATTAAAGAGTATTATTGGAGTACACCTACAAAGGTCAAATGAGTTTGACTTTCAGAATTATTGTTTCTGCTCCTGGTGAAAAATTTCCACATCTAAACAGCTTTTGATCTTTTAGTAGAAGCCCATTAAATTGTGTGAGACAATACCAATGGAAAATAAGCATTCTGCTTCCTTAAGAGATTTCTGTATAATGTCTGAACACAGAATGAAATAGCCAGGGAAGTTTAAGCATATGTGTGTGATTTAGTGTCCCTAGAAGGGTTATCAATAAAATATTTTGGGCTTCTAAAATAGTTTTCTCTCTCTTCTTGTGCTAAAGAATCAACTACAGTGCAGTATGCACTCTCCACAGATCATGTTTTTTTTTTTTGTTTTTTTTTTTGTTTTTTTTTTGTTTTGTTTTGTTTTTAAGAATTAGAAGTGAGGAAAAGAGGGAAAGAGGATAATTGGATGAAATATGCAAGAAAAAAGGGGGGGGGGGATTTATTCTGCTATTTTTAGTAGGTGAACGTAGTTTGTATGGGCACCTGCAGTCAGTAAATCTCTGCTGATTATGGATGGAAAAGTTCACCCCACTGAGTTGGCACAAATTCTGTGGGTATGTGCTGTTTTACAGGACACCAAAATGTTACGAAAAGTTGTTCAGACCCATCCAGCCTTTTGACTCTTACTGTCTCATGCTTGAACATCACTGGCAAAGTCTTTGCAAGATTACAAGACAGTAGAGCTACTACTACTATCCGTGTCTTTGAGCAGATGCAGAGTCACTCTGAATGAGAAATGTCACTCTGAAAGAAGATAAAAGACAATTCTGAATACCTCAGATGCTTGCAGATCGATGTAAGAAAAACAGATTAAAAAAAATAAAAAATGAAGATATAAGTCAATGTTTTAACATTAATATAGAAGTGCACAGCTTGTTCAGCTAGGAGAGATGAACATTTATTTGTATAGAAATGGTCAGTAATATAAATACATGGCCCAAAGTACTTGTATTGCCCATTTAGAGAAAATAAAATCAAGAAGAAATACATAAAACAGTTCTTAAGCATGCATGTGAGAGTTGCCATAATAAATTGGAAAAGGTCTTTGTACAGGACCTGAATGAAGTAGTTAACATTACAAAATGAGGAATTAGTCTAGGCTTCAGGAAAGCTCTCTTTCAATACTGATAGTCAAGCACTAGAGTGATTTAGGTAGCAGGACTGGGGTATTTCCATCCGAAAAACAGTGTTGCACAAGCTCCTGTCAGGAATGTTTCAGGGGTGGGCAGTTCTGTTTTAGGATCCATTAGGTACCCTGACACAGAACTTCTGCTCCTTCTGAAAGCTCCAGACTGTTCCTCTCCAGTGAGACTCTGCAGTCACCAAGCCTGATGTGCTTCAGGACTTACAGATTCTAATGCAGAGCCTAAGGCTGAGCATCCTCACTTTGTAATAGTCCTTTCCTCTAGCAGTATAATTGTCCAGCTGCTTTTTTATTTTGAAGAACTTGCCCGTCGAAGCTGAAACAGATCTGAGTGCATTTCTCTGTTCCTCCATCATCACTGTGCCTCTCGGGGCTGCTTCTCTCCTCCTGGTTCCAGCAGCCTTCTCCTGTGGCTGCAACACAGTGACAAAGTGAGCAATGTCACCCATAAAGAGCACTTTTTCACCATGATAGGTGGTCTGTTTCCTGTCTAATAGCACAAATTGAAACCAGTGCTATCTGTATCTGGCACTGGCGCTGTCTTCTCACGTGGCTGAGACTGGCAGAACAAAGAACTGTGAAATTTAAGGCTGAACTCCATGAAGAGGATTTCTACCCCATTTCTCTCCTGCAGGATTTCTCCAAAGTCCAAGAATAATCTAACTATACATGCTTTAAAAAACTTGCTTATTGAAAGGAAATGGCGTTATGCCTTTATTTTTACTCTGCATGGATCATTTCACCAAAAGAAGTTTAACTGTAACCTAATTTTGGGGATCCTCAAGCTTCAATTCTAGCTCTGAAGAGTCAATGAAGCACTGTCTTCATTAGAAGAATTACACATATCTCAAGTAACATGCCAGCTATACTAAGAAGTGTTTTTAGGATGACCTCAGGGAATTAAACTGCTTTCAGTTTGAAAATTTATTACTAGTAAGAAAATACTAATGAAATATGCGTTTGCCTGACCCTTTAAGCTTGGCTAGTAAGTAAACATCACAAACTGTTTATATTAAAGAAAGCCATTTCAAAAGTAAATGTTAGTCATGTCAGTCCTTTTTTTCCATATCTCTTTTCTGTAAAAACTTCTCTAAATATGGTTGTTTCTTCTCTTGGGAAAACCCTGTTTGTGGAGGAAGTTTCTAGTAATACATTGTCATAGATAATAATAATAATTTAAAAATAAAATAGAAACAAGGCTTCAAAGCTGAGAACAATCTTTGATGTTACATTAACTCTTTCATTAACTGTAGTCAGGATTAAATATGGTCAGCTGACAGAAGAAAGATGGATGACAAATAATGGATATGTCAGAGCTCGATGCTATTGATCCTCTTTCCCCATTTAGAAAAAAAAATGGTCATAAAGAATTACAGGAAAATCCAGTTGCCAGTCCTGTAGCAAGCTGGTTATCTCTATAACAAAGCTGGAAAAATTCTGTATATAATTACTGTTGCTGTAATTTTGGACTGGGATTCCATATGCCTGTGTTCTGATCTCTCCCTTATCACTAGCCTTGTCTTGAAGAGGTTGCCATGTTTGTGAATGCCACATCCCTGGAAGTGTTCAAGGCCAGGTGGGATGGAGCTTTGTGCAAACACATCTAGAGGAAAGAATCCCTGCCCATGGCAGGGGGATGATCTTTAAGGTCCCAAAACATTCTCTAATTCCATGTCGTCTTTTCACTAACAGTAACCTGTTAAGATTAAACATGCAGAAGGTTACTTTTAAAAGATTTATTGCCTCTAAATTAAATATATGAATTCCATGACTTGTCAGACCTCAGCAAGGTTTTTTTTTTTTTTTTTTTTTTTTTTTTTCTCTCTAATAGAAACAAGACATAAGTGTCAGATTTACTTTTTAATCATTTTCATATTCAGCATTTTATATGGCTGGTATTGACTGTTTTGGAAACTGTTGTTTAGGAGACAAAGCAGGAAAAACGTTCTTTATTCATGTGTGAGATATGAAAGCAGCTAGTGCATAGGAAGTTTTTCTAGAGTGACAGATGAAACAGTTCGTACATTAAAACTAACTGATAAAAAATACAAATATTTTAGCAGAGGGAAAGGTCTCTGTAGACTTAAAACTGTTACAGAAGTCACTACAAAGAAAGAAGGTTAACTAATAGTCACAAGATCTCTGATTTTTTTTTTTGATTTTTTTCCATAGTTCAAGTAATTTTTTAAGTTTGGAAAACTATTCATAAATTTTAACATGCATAATAAACCTAAAATTATTGAAAATAATGGCAATCAGTTGTATAAATGATACAATTACACAGAAGTATTTCCACCCACAAAATTATCTAGGAAGAAAAAAAAAAAAAAAACCACTTCTAGCAAACCATGAAATGATATTTTATGTATTTAAGCAAAGAATTTGGATAGTAGTGCAGAGTATAAAATCTCAACTAAAGTGACAGCATTATATTATTTCTGACAATCGATATGATGTCTCCAATGGTCAAAAAGGCACTTAATGATAAAGCTTTTGGATATTCTTATTCTGTTTTTGTTGTTGTTTTATAAAACCAGGTCTCCAAGTTCTTTTTCCATTAACTCCTACTGGATGAAAGTCAAGGATCATCTGTTACAAGTCATTATTAATAAAAGCATTGTGCTAGTTTACATAGGCACAGACTAATCTATTGCAATAAATATCCTTTGTTCAGTGAGTATGCTTATTTATTACCATTCTACAGCAACGTGTATAACTTACAAATAGTTGCCTTCCAAATAGACTTTCAACTCTAATCCAAATTATCCAAACAGCTGATTCAAATATTTTGCTCCCCTAGAGAAGCATTATGAGTAAAGTTGGAAGATTACTATAAACATGTCCTCATTATCTCTCATTTTGATATTAAAAATGTATTTAACTACATCTTCTTTTGTGTGCTTATCTCCTTAATAATTCTAGTTAACATATTCATAGTCAGGAATTTTCAGAAATTTAGTGAATTTAAGAGAATACAGCAGAGTATTTACAAAATCTAGATACTCATTACTGACCTTGAATGAACTGGAGTTATTGTAGAAAAACATTAAAGAGTGGAATTTGAACAAGTAATTAATGTCAAAGAGATGAAATAATCATTTCCCCATTTTGCTCAGTTCTATCTCTGATGTCTGCGTAACAGTGATTACAGTCTTTATAGACTCTGAGAAAGGCAATCCAGTAATTCCATTAAGAGTACACCATTGAGGGTAGAACAAGACAGTACAGGTCCAAAAGATATGAAAATCATATCCTGTTCCCTCACAGATATCTTCAGCTGAAAAATGGTGCCATTAAATGCAGTTGCTCCCTTATGGTATCTCTCTTAATTACTTATCCCATCTCCATATCTGACACATCTAAATTTTCTTACTGGAAGATGTAGTATACCTTCATCATCAGACCATGTTTAGGTTACAGGACCAGGAGACACGAACCACTGCTGTCTGATGAAGTCCTTACTAATATCAACTCCCAATTATGGTATAGTTTTATGGATGATGCAGAAGGGACCAATCCCCCACACATTTATAGACCACATGATGTCTAGAAAAAGAAGGATTCATTACTTATCAAACGAAATGAATCTTGACTTAAAGATTCCATCTGAGGTAACACAAATCCAGCTTACTCTATACACTATGGATATCATTTTTGTAAATTCCTCTTTCCAAGTTGCAACTTTTCTTACATGTCCTTTTCCAAAGGACCATGTTCAGTTGTGTTTCTTTGGTCTGCAAGGATGGGATTCATTGCAGATGTTTATATGATGGCTAAAAGTGGTGTTCTATTTTTGTAGTCATTGAAGAAAAACAGGCAGTCCTATGGCAAGATTCATTTTATCTATGAAAATATATGCCGAAACATTTTGTCTGCATATGCAAGGAAGTGCCTTACGCAGACGTCTGTACTGTAGATGTTTAGCATTTGGTTGGGTGGATCTCACCAGAGGTCCTAGGAACTGCATACAAACTAGGCACCCATGAAAGCAGGATCTGAGCATCACATTAAGTACCAGACTATCCTGGGATACAGACTCTTCAAGATCTCATGGAGATGACAGTTTGACTGTCATACATCTCTATTTTCTTGATCCCCAGTAGCGATCCCACCATAGCATTGATGGAATATAAACTCTTCTTGTCTACATCAGTCAGCCTTCCTGCAGCAAGAGCAGCAGTGACCAGAAGCAGCAAGCAGACACAACAAAGATACTATCCCTTGATTCCACAGTTGGTGATTAAGTGACAAGAGCTCTGTGCACAAAGCTCTGTGCACTAAGACACACCTATACAAAACACAGAGAGGTGACATCCTATACCACAGACTTTCACCAAAGCATATCAAACTAAGATCTATGATAATTTTACAGTGAGTACAGTGCCAGAAAAATTACCAAACTGAAATAAAATACTGGCAAGCTTCAATAAAAATGAAAATACCTAGATACATACATACACATGATACTTATTTCTCAACAAGAACATACATGATTTCTGTTCTTTGGCTTAGAATTGAGCATGAAACTCTATAAACCAAAGGTGTGTGTAAGAAAAGGGTGTGTAAAAAAAAAAAAGAGAGAGAAGGGTAGAATTAATTCTTTGTTTGAGCCTATTTCCTACCTTACACAGATGTGTATGAATAAAATGATGTGCACCTTGCACATCTGTGCAGTGATTGCAAATTGTCTCTATAGCACCATCTATCGGTCTTTCATTGATGGTAAATCATACTACGGTAAACACACACTAGAAACTATACACCTCATGGCTGAGAATATTAATACTCCCATACTTTCTGAATGCTTGTTCTTCCCTTCCCCCTGCCCAGCTTCTGTCACTTCTCTTGAGCTAATAATTATGGGCAAAACACACTAGAGTAATGGGAAAATAATGGTATCCATTTAATGCAGGAAAAATAGAAGTTCCCTCTCTCAGGATTACTCATTAAGCAGCGTTCTGAAAATCTATGCAACAAATTATCTTGTTTTTCTGTTGCTCATAATCAAATATTAAGTAAATTTCTTTCTGGGTTTAACACTGCTTGGAGAATATATACCAAAAATGTAGCTAAATACTGCATTAAGCAATTTAAAATCCAACAAGACCATTTGATATTCTTCTGTCACACACAAAAACACACAAAAAATATTTAAAAAACTACCAAAGTACTCTAAAATGATAATAATAATAAAAACATGAGTTAATTCTCTTTTGGTTTATTTCTGCCTAGCTATATACAAGCATAAAAGATCTGGCAAAAGAAATTATTTCCAATTGTTAAATGAAAGTAACTTCAACCTCTAAACATTCTTTGTTACCTTCCTAATACCCTCTGACTTTTCTAAGCTCACTAATATGATCTGCTATAAAAAAAAATAATTATATATATATATGTATATATACGCGCACACACATATAATCAGTAAGCTTAACTAGTAGGGTGCCTCAGTATGCATAGCAAGACTGGATATCAGAAATATTTTATACACAGAAATAATCTTCTTCCAGTGTTTTACATTCACGAAAACATCTGAAACAAAGATTAACTACTGTTATCTAAAATGCAGAATCAGTGCAGCATCCACTGTGGGCAAGTCTCTTGTTGTTACCATTGTTACTATTTACAGGGGGTTTAATAGCTTTACAGACATTTATGATTTCCTCCTAGAAACTGACTGCACAGTAATAATGTTCTGATAAAAAAAAAATAAAAAAATGATTGCCACATCACATGTAAGAAAAACGAATATCAGAAAAAACACAAAAGAAGCATTTACAAGGTAGGAACAGAACTGATATTTCAAGCCTGAATATCTTCCTTCCCCTTCTTGTTCTAGTGTCCTTCTGCAAATGACTGAATTTTATATTCTGTGTCTCAGGTTTTAGATACCTTCAACACATCCCACCACCAAGCTGAACTGTTGTTATTCTTCAGACAGTAGGAAACAGAACATTAGTATACTGTAAAAGCCATTCATTTCTAAAAGCATGTCCCTTTTTGATGCATTAAAAGCATTACTGGTGGATTTCTTTGTCTGATGGAGAGAGAAGCAGAAGAATCATGTGGGGTTAATATTTATATATGTATTTATTAAAGTTTGAGTAATTAGTCTATGATTTGCTTTTAAAACAGTTTAGTATCAATATCCGTTACAAATAGAGGTCAAAGAAAAATATCAAAATGTTAGCTGGGAAAAAAAAAAAAAAAAAGGAAGTGAAAAACTAATGCTAAGACAGAACAGTGGAACACCTGGTTGGTGGGATATCCCAGTTGCTCTTCTGGGTGGGTGCGGATCTGCTGTCAGACATCTGCTGACCCTGTGTGAACCTCCACAATACCCTAAGGAATAAAACGTGGCCTATGGTTAGGCATATTAATCCTCATTTAAAGTCCTATTGTCCTAGAACATAATGGGCGCAACCTGCATTTATGTACATTACTGTCCTATTAACTTTCATGAGATTCTATCTGAAGGATAGAGTTCACCATTTCCATACATAAAGGCCAGGACAGAAACATTTGCTCTCTTAAGCTACATATGCTTCCAAATTTGAGTCACACTGTTCAAATGGCATCTGAGAGTGCAAACAGATTGGCTGCATGTGTCTTTTAAAAGCATGAAAACTCAATTTCCCAAAATGTCATATAAAAAAAGGGGTACAGTAAGCTTTGGAGAAAAATGTCTCATTATGGCCACTTAGAGAATCCTAAAATAGGAAAAAAAGCTACTCCCAGGAAAAGGCTCACGAGTATCAAAAATAAAGATTCCACAGTTTCCTGAAGTGAAATCTTCCACTGTTTAACTCCTTTTTTATAGTCTGAAACATCCTACTTATGATTAAGCTTAGATTTTCCTTGCTAAAATCCAAAGTTTACTTTACTCCTCTATCTGGTGAATATGCTAGCTGTCTTTTTACAATTATTTTTTATACAACTATAAACTATGTAATTATATAACTATAGTTTAAAGGCATCTTTTCTTACACAGACCAAGCCAAATACATTGAAACATTTCTGAAAGGTGACCTGGCCTCTAGTCTCTCTGCATTTATTTATGTTTTTCTTAACACCACTATCAAACATGAAGTCCAAAGCTGATGTAAAGTGATGCTTAGGTAGAGCAGAACAACGATTTCTCATGTGTCGTAACTTCTCATTAGTTCTTGCTAATATATTCTGAAAGCCTATGGCATTCTTGCAGTTATCGCTTTTAAAAAAAAATATTATTACTATTTGCAATAGCTTTGGTATGGCTGCCTCTCCCTCTCTCCCTGAGTGTATGTTCCACTAAAATCTCCAAGCCTTTCTTTCCAGTCATCTAAGGTTGTCACCACCTCCTTTTCTTTCCCTTCCTTTTTTTTTTTTTTTTTTTTTAAGTACATTGCAATTACTCCACTGTTTATTTCTATTATTTCAAAGTCTCTTTTATCAGATTTGTCTGAAGGGCCTCCATCTGCATTTTCAGTCGTTTCTCTCCATTAAGACAGAATAAAACCTAGTTATACACTCTAAGTATTGAAGATGCAAAGCCACATCTCCAAAAAGTTTCCAGAAAAGATTCCATTACTTTTTTTTTTTTGATTGCTTAAGGTGTTCAATGTCTTCTTCTCTCAAATTGATAATGTGAGCTAAATTTGGTTAAACATTTCTTTTGAAACCCTGTTCATTCTCCTTCTAGAAACTTTTGTCGTATGTCATCTCTTTCAGAAGATCATAAACACATTTCTGGTAATGCAATGTTGTCTTTTTTTTTCTCCTGACTTTCTTTCCTGAACAGCCTGTACCCTTCTATATCAACACTCCAGTCCTTTGATTTATCCTACAAAGTCTCTGTCTTGCCAATTAAGTTATAGCTTTGTTTGTGCAGCAAGACATCTCGTTCTTTCTGTTTATTCCCCATACTCTTAGAGATACCTAAAACATTTGGCTAGTTGCCCTGGAATTCTGTTTCTTGATTACCTTTATCTCCCAGTTGAAATATCCCATTTGTTTCCACAATTTCAAACCTTTTACCAAGTTACCATCCTCATAAACACAGGTAAAGGTTTCAGCTCTTTCAGAAAATGAGAAAGGGATCATTGCTTAGGTTTGTTTTCTATTCCTTTTCAACAAAATTACCTTTTCCATCACTGTCTTAATGCTTTTGTCATGCAGTTGTAAGGATCATGATTCATACACCTGATTTTATGTATCTGTAATGCTGGCATTCACATGTGAGATAGGGATCTTATCTCCTACTACAGCCAAGAGGAACTGAGTGTGGATTCAGGTGCCTGTGCCTAGGTGTCCAATGCCCTGTGAGATGCCGCAGAGCATCTCAGAAAAGATACAGGTCACCTGTAAGAGTAGATCTTATTAAAACAAAGTGAAACAAATCCCACTTGCCCACCTACTGCAGATGTCTTGTAGAGGCTTGGGAACCTCAGACAGCATGAGGCACCTCTGTTTTGGTGTCTGCTCCCTTTCAGTATGGCGCTTAGACTATTCAGCATATCCTGAAGTCAAAATCCATATTCAAAGATGAACTTTTCTATAAGATTCCTTAACTGTATTGAATAGAGTTCTACTGACTCTAGATGGAGCGTAAGATGCTCATCAGTTCAAATATGTACACCTAAATTCAGATGTCTCTAATCTGGAGCTGAATCCCAATCTAGCACTGGATTTGTTCCATTACATCTGTGTTTTACTAAAACTACTAAAAGACTGTGTCAAAAATAAATAAATAAATAGATCAAAAAGGCAACAGCTGGGTCTTCTGAAAGAATATAAGGGCTTACTGGAAAGCACAGACATCTGAGAATAATCATGGAGGACAAAAACTAAACGGCTTTGAAAAACACTAAAAATTTAAATGATGTCATTCTACTATTCATTAAAATATAGCAAAAGAGCCAATTATTGTACCAATTTCCACCCTCTGATGTCAGAAAAATAAGTATAAATAATTCTAAAACTCAGGGTAAGAGAACAAAGGAGAAAAAGGTTATAGCATGCTAGTGAAAATAAGAAATGTGAATTCTGGAGAACAGAAAAATGTAGTTAGGTAAAGGAAGTTTAATTGCTTGCTGTCCATTAAAAATATGAAATTTTAAATAGTAACGAAATGAGAAGTCTATGTAGAATTCTGCAAGTCCCTAATGTAAGCTGAAAAAAATAAATAATAAAGTAGTAATTTAGCTCCTAATAAAGCTAAGGGACCTGTATCCCTCTATTAAAATATGAGAAACAATTATTCTCTTACCTGAACAGCATGGAACTCTGGAGGAGGTCACATGAAGACCTGCACTATATATGTCATGACTTGACACTAAAGTTGACGAAATACCAAAATTTGGTACTGGATTTTTTTTTCAGTGGTTAGTTTGTGTTTTACCCTGTCGATATTTTTATTATTACAGTGAAACACCTAACCAACTAACCAAACCAAGCCAAAACCAACAAACAAACAAACAAACACAGTTCCAGATTCTAGAACAGTTTGGGATAGAAAAAAAGGCTGAGCCTAATAGTCCCACAGCTGAGATCGGTACTTGCCTGCTTTAAGGACTATTTATTCTCATCCCCAGATCAACATCTCACCTTCTACTTATCCTTCCCTTCACATGTTCCTATCACTTTCTCTCATGGCCCTTTTCTCTCTGTTGTTCACAAGAACAATTTATACCCCAAACATTCCCAATAAATGCTTAATTAAAAATGAAATATTTATGCTGTTTTTTTTTAAATTTTTTTTTCTCCATTCCTTTCACATTTTTTTTTAATGTTCTTCAATCATTCAATAAACAGAATCTCTTTTTCTCAAGTCTATAGTCTAGGAAACTTTAGTTTTGACTAAAGTACATAAATGGCAATACACTGAGTTATGTGGACGGAAAAGACTGAAGAGTATGGAATGCCTGGTGTGGGCTGGCAAGAACAATTTACCATTTGCAAAAAGTTCTGGCTGGGGGAACTGCATGGCCTATAACAATAGAACTAATTGAACTAACTTGTTACAGATTTCCTAAATTAGAGTAATACAGAGAAAAAATGATAATCTGTATTTTTTCTAACAATGTAGTCTCCAAAACAAATGTAGAAAAATTCTAAACTGCAACAAGACATATTACTGTACTTTGTGATTTCAAGTTACATTATTTCTAATGGGTAATATATCAACAGAACCATACTTAAAATTATACTTACACAATAGAGACCTGAGGAAATCTTCCTCCATTATCCTAAATTAATAAAAAATAAAATTCATTTTAATTAATTGACTAGATTATTTCAAATACTTGCTGTAATTTTTTTTTCTAATGCATATAAATTTTCCTCTTAGTAAAAATGATCCTTTACACTTTCATGCTAATATTAAGAAAAGCTTTCATTGATACAAAAAGAAAAGAATCTGAGAGAGAAGAATATTAGCGATACTTTTTACCTGGCACTGAGCAAACCTGACTAGCATTTCTGCTGTGCTTTTTCTTTCCTTACGGACATAAAAATAATGAGCTATTTCTTCGGGTAAGCTGATTCAGCTTCACTGGTTTTGATAAAGCTATCCTGTCTCACACCTGCTGCAGATGTTCTTACCTGTAGCCAATGATATTGCAAGGCTAAATCAATTATCATTTGCTAAATTTGCAGCTTTCTCTTATTTTTCAAACTTCCTTTAATCTTTTTTTTTTTTTTTCCCTGTGTTTAGTGGTTCATGAAATAAAATACACCCTAGTAATATTCACACAAACTGCAGAAAGAAGGGGGAAAAAGCAGCATGGTTGGTATTGCAGATACATAAAATTTAGCTGAACTGAAAATGATCAGCTGCTGGGCATTCATCAGTAGGTGTTCTTAGGAAAGTGGTATAACGGGAGTGGTAGAAATGCACGTCCCAAGGGAAACGTAATTTGGTGTGACACTGTGCACAGATAACGGAAGGCCCAGCCGTGCTGTTACAGCATAACCTCTAAAGCTGCAGTATGTGTTACACATTTCACAGAATATTTAATTTTCTCCCTATACCACTCTCTCCCTGATACAGTACCTACTGCTGAGAAACATTTGGCGCCTAGATACATGCTGGGAATAAAATATACTAACATATATTCAGGACATTGCAAAGATCCAGACACCACTGTCCTGAATCCTGAATAAATTTCTATTTACTTTGTTTTCTTCTGAGTAAGACCGCAGAGATTTTATCTGAACATTAGTTTTATTGGGAATTATAAGCACTGGCAAGACCCACAGGAGACTGCTAATGGGTTATCATATGTAAAATGCCAGAAACCGTAAAGCACATTGATAGTGCCATATTGCTTTCACCCCTGAAAAGAAGAAATGTCATGATACACATAAAAAGGCATAGGAAATACTGTTAATTATAGAGGTATTTGCTAGTGATAAATTAAACACGATACACTCAAAATAGAACTTTGCTTCTCAAGATCTAATAAGGAAATGTGTGGGGAAAAAAATGCTCTGCTCTTGGAAGTGAGCATCAAAAACCTCTGAAAGTTTTGTCTACAATTCTAGTGTGTAGTAATGCAGTCTAATCTCACTAGTGATGATAGCAGCCGATGAATTCATGCACAAGGTGTACAAATACTCCAGTAAGATCTAGATCAGCTCTCAGTAGCAGTTCCAATGTAATCTAAAACAGTGTAGTCTTTTCTGTACTTCACTGCAGATTGTCATTGTCTCTATGGGGTACCTCTACTTCTCTCTCCCTGTCTTTGAATGGATTTGGGGTGTACGACTATGTGTCTGTATATATATAGAGAGATAAACGCTTATATGCATGAGTGTGTACTAGAATGAGTGGATCAGCTTACCAGAGCAGCTGCTTTTGGCATTTGATCTGTACTTGAATCAACACAAGTTGATCTCATGAGTGCAATTAACATCTCTCAGGAAGAGCCAGGCAGAGACCTGTTACAACGTGTCTGGATTGCGCACTACACTGCTCAGTGGCACCAGGCTGTTTTCTGAGGGGCTCCCCAAAGGCGCTATGTTCTGCCAAAATCTTAACAGTAACTAATTTGGGGCACATCTGAAATATGTATCACAGTGGTTCACCCAGGAGCGCTCTGATACAGAGGCTCGGTGCTGCAACCGTGATAGTCCCAGAGCAGAGTTAATCTGGCATTTTCACCGCTCAGCTCCTGCTGAGCAGTGATGCAGAGTGGCTGCATCATCGCTTCCTTTTTCTCTGCTGCCCTTGGAGGTCTGGTGCTTGTACAAATAGCTGCCATCGAAAGCGGTGCATCTGGCAGTTGCTTAACGCTTGCTGTAATGGCATTTCCAGGCGTGTGCTCTTGCCTGCTTCATCAAGCATTTCACGTCTCAGTGTGCTCAGGTCTCCGCTAGAGATGTGGGGTGATGCATTTCACATCATTTCACATTTTTTTGCATCCCCTCTCCCCTCCTTGGACAGCTTTGCCCTGTCTCCTTCCCTCTGCTCCCCTGTGCTTATTTCCCTCTCCGCCTCCTCCCCCGCAACTCCTGCTGTTCCCGGGAGCCCGGGGGTGGAAGATAGCCATCCAGTGCTTCGGGCAAACTCGGGAAACGCTGAAGCGGTGCTTGGTGGTGGTGTATCCCTACGGACAGCAACAGTGTCAGGCCAGAGGCAACCCCCGGCCGGGGCGGTGCAGGCAGGGCCGGGGGGCTGCAGGGGCTGTTGGCCCAGGCCAGGGGTAGGATCCGACACCTGTGGGGCGGCAGGTGCCTGCCGTGCTCCGTGCCTGACCCCAACACGGGGACCGAGCCCCCGAAAAGGTCTCAAATAACTAACTAAATAAATAAATACATTTTTTGATCGTGCTATCTCGGAAACTGGCTCAACACGCTGCGTCTTTTTCGTGCCATTTCTAAGCTCGTGTATGTCCTAATTTTAGGGAAAGGAAAAGTGAGGAAATGGTACCTAGCCTCCCTCTCTCCGCTCTGCTGTTGTGGATCCAGGCTCCGGCTCGGTCCCGCAAGTGCGGGATCCATCAAGTGCGACTCTTGGCCGGCCGGACCCGGCGGTGCCGGGGCAGGGAAAGGGGCAGGGACCCTTCCGGACAGGGCAGCAGCTCGGCGACAGCCCTGCTCGGAGCGGTCCAGGTCTTCCCCAAAGATGCGACAGCAAAGTTTGCAGTTACACCGTCCGGCGCGGTGCTTTCCTCGGCTCACCCATCACGCCCCCACCTCCCGATGGCCCTTTTCCCCTCTCCTCACCCCCCCGGGGGGACACTTCGGCGTGAGAGCAGCCAGGGCTCCGCCGAGAAACGGGGCCGGGGGGGTGCGCAGGAGCGCGGTGCGGCCGCGGGGGGGCGCGGGTGCGGGCGCCGGGGGCCGGCGGGGGCAGCGCCGCGGGGGCGGCGGCGGCGGCGGGAGGGGTCCCCCGGAGGCAAACGGTGCCGCCGGCCGAGGAGAGAGCGCCGAGGAGGGAAAGTCCCGGTGTCTGCCCCTCCGTGGTCTCCTCGCCTTCATTCCTGCGCCTTTCCTCCCGCCCCACGCCTCGCAGAGCTGCGCTCCGGGGGGGGGGGGGAAGGAATAGTCGCGTCGGAAGGAGCGGGGACTTTTTGCAGGCAGCATGAGGCTCTCCGAGGCGGTGAGGAGATGCCGCACTGAGGAGCCGGGGATGAAGCTGCCTCTCATCTGTTGCACCGGTGCCGGGCGGCTGTCGCGGTCCCCTGGGCTGGGGGTGATGGAGACCCTCTAACTCGTGGGCGTGAGTCCGAGCGTCTGAGCGTGGGGGCAAAGATGAAGAAAATAAAGTAAGAAAAATAATGGGGGAAAGTGGCTGAGGCGGACGAGAGCCAGTGAACTAAAAAGAACACCTCTTAAAGGGATTTAACTTACAAAAAGGATTGAGAAGGGTACTGCCGAGGGAAAATGTGACCTGTTAAAGCTGTTGAAGGAAGATGCCGGCTGTCAACGCATGCACCTAAACCAAGTAAGTTCTCGTTAACTTTGTTATATTTTCCTTCTGAATCTTGAATTCCCTTCTTGTCCTTCTACCATAAATAAATAAATAAAAGTCCCCAGGACGGTCTGAGCCAACTTTTGCGCCGGCACAAGCACTGAACGATATTGCGCACCTCCTTGGTCACAGCCCAAGGGAGAATTAGGACCCTTTTCTTTCCCCTGTACATAATAAAGGTGTTTTTTTGTCTCGCAGCCACCACCGTGGGAAGCGGCATCCCTCGGTGGCTGGGTGAAGTGTGACACCTGCAGGACAGCTGAGCGCCCGGGGGCCTGGGGATGCCGGGCAGAGAGAGGGCAGGGGACGGCTCCCCGGCGGCTCAGAGCTGGACGAAGTCCCGCATTTGTCCCCGGCTCCGGGCAAAAAGCGAGGGAGGCTGCAATGGGAGGTTCCCGGCCCCCCGAGGGGACCTCGCTCCCCGCAGAGAGCCGCGGTGCAGCCCGCAGGGAGCTTACTGGAAAGGTTGAGGTCGTCCTGCCGGGAAGGATCTCCTGCCTGGAGGATGGAGAAATGCGAGGTAGATAGGAGAGGAGCATGATAAAGCTCCTGGTGGGATTTATCCGTGAGTTAGGTTTACATTTGCAAGGTGCTCGCTGTTGGAGCGACAGGACAGAGGCCGTAGTCTTGTTGGAAAGAAGCAGCTGATGCCCTGGAACCGTAAACGCCGACAGAAAATTACACTCTACAAAAAGGCAGATTTGCAAAAATCGCTGCTATTGGAGAAACCTGCAGTCTTTTTAATCTAATATATTTCCCCGTTTTTACAAGGAAATGTCATTTATCCACTTTTGTTTTACTGGACTCTGTTGAGTGATTTCCTGTTAGCATGGCAACCAAAAATTACATTTATCGAAGCATGCCTCAAAAGTGAGATGGCTCTACCAGTCCTAAAACACCTTTTAGGTGAAAGTAAATAAACCCACTTTCCAGTCTCTGCCTTTCTTCCCCAGAACAGGCACTCCTGAAAAAATGGGTGAAAAGATGATAAAATGGAAATTGCATCTTGATTTCATTTAAGGAAGCAACACTTCTTTTTACAAGAATCAGTTCACGTATAGATTTTCTGTAGCATACAGCAAGCACGGAATGGGAAATAGTCATTTTTAAGTCCTACATGCTAGATTAATGCCAACATTAGAGCACTTTTGAACACAATCTACTTGAAATTTGAAATGTAACTGTACTGCAGTGACATAGCACGTTTCAGTGTTTATGCTTCTTTTTCAAAACCCAGACCTTGATAGCTTAGCAAGGTTACTTATGGAAATATATAGATTTTTCTATGATTTTACCTCATTCACATAAGCAAGAATTTTACATACAGAGAAGCCAAACACGAGTGACACTACTTTACAACTGTCTTGGAATAGCAAATTCTGGATTTACAGAGGACCTAAGTTTACACCACTTCTTCAGGCAGGACTCGAAAATAGTCCTTTAATATCAAAACACCTGAAACTTTCATGACACTCTCATGTTTTTCTTTTGGTGTTACCTTCTATACTGAAAAAAAAAAAAAAAAAAAAAAAAGTTGTTTTTGCACAAGGATGAGGTTTCTTACTACAGTTTTTGGTTTTCTTCTGTTGTTCAGACTTCGGAACAGATGAGGCTGTATTTGGAAACAGCAAAGCATAAACATGCTTGTCTTTTAAATTTAACTTCAGCCACTTATTCTGACACTATATATAGTAGTCAATGCACTTAAAATAGCTCCAGAAAAAAATCTCATTTCTTCTTATCTCATCTTATTTAAAGCCAAATACTGCTAGTTGAAATTTATGTCAGTTGAGGTCACTCCAGATCTGGTATGATTTTGCTTCTTTTTGAGTATGCCCACTGCAAATACCGGGTCCTGATCAACGTAGCTCCACTCTTGGTGGAAGTGGATTTGCATTAATCCAGCATGGAAAGCCCATCAAGTTTATACTGGAGGACACATGTAGAGAAAACTACTAAGAGATTAGTTTTCAGCTTTGTGTATGTGTGTATTTTGCCTTAGGTGACAAGCAAAAATGAACATGACAGCGCCTCCTAACACCTGAGACCCTTCTCCATGCCAGTACACTGTTTGATCTGTCAGTTTTTTTCTGGGACGTGATTCATTGCAGTGAGGGGGCAAAATCAACAGGGAAAATCTTGTGTAGCATCTCTGCCTGATCTGCTACATTGGTGATTCTGGTAATCAGTGCTAAAAAGGACTGAATTCCTTTTCAAAATGATGAGTAAGTCAGCATGACTTGTCTTATGGAAAGGCAACGTAGAAGCAGGAAGAAAAGACAACCTATTTCAAGAAAAAGCAGATAAAAATATAGAAAGCATTGTTCTACTGAGATAATTTATTGGCTTTATGTATGTCAGATTTATCATTACCTTTTCTGTTCAGGTTTAAGGTGTATCGGGTTATAGTATGGTTATTTTATCAAGCATAATATTTTAAATTACTGAATTCATGTTGAAGATAAAACATCATTCATAAACCAGTTCTCCATTACCATGTTTGTTTCAACAAACAAAATTCCAGGAACTATCTGCTTAAGAAGCCCTGATTCCACTGAGGAAGATAAAAGACAGAGATGTGCCCTTACTCCAATTTTAAGTACTGGGGCATAGCATTAGTATAACACCAGCAACAAGGGTGCCAGGATCTTCATGCCTGTTGAGATTTGCTGCTGGAAAATAAATTCACATGATTAAAAAGATATTAATTGTTTTAGTTTATACAGTGAAAAAAGAGAAAGGCTGAACAAATTGAGTCTTCTTTTTGTAACAGATATCCATGCAAAAATCATTCATAGGTGCATTAGCTCTCTGTCAAATAGACTTTGAAAATGGTAAAGAGCAATGGTAATTGCTTTGCACAGTGAAGTTTACAAAGGAATTAAAGGATTTTAGTGTGCTGAACAAACAAAAAAAATATAATGCACCTTTTAAAATAAATCATTCTAACTTTTTTCTTAGGGCTGTTTTTTTTTTCTCCTTTTCATTTTATTTTTTAAATTTCTGTTTTATTCTCAACCACTTATTTCTAAAATAGGTAGTGACTGGTGTGGGACAAGAATTGAAAGGAACCTTCAATAAAAATTATATTTTTTTTACAGCTAAGCTATTTTTTTCAGTGACTGTGGGCTGAAGGAGGACAGGAAAAACTACTTCAGTTTGGGTGAATTTTACATGTATCAGGGAGTTTGAACCAGTCAAATTCAACCTGTAAAGTCTATGGCAACTTCTGCAATTGCTTGGTCATTGATTGAGCCTGTTCTGGATACACTCACCTGAAGAGCTTCTCTCATCCATGTACATGTCAGATGAACCATTTGAATATTATGGCAATAATATTATCTGGTATATTATGTAACACGTAGAGAGGGAAACAATAGATGGAGAAAGAGTTTCTCCTGGGATTTTCTGAAACAAATATTATGGGTTATTCCAGGGATACTTCCCACATACTGTGGAAAGCTTCTGAGGAGCAAACAGCCCTCCACAAGAAGGCAAAGGCCCCATCCTATCAGTTGTGCATAGATGGTTGGTGAGCAGCCAAGCCTTGCGGTGGTGCCCTTGCACTCTTCCAGTCCTACCTCAACACATGCTTGTTTTCCATGCATGTGCCTGACGCATAAGTTCTTTTTTTTTTTTTTTTTTTTTATGTGATTCCTTCTAATACCAGTTTTAAGAAACATCCTTATTGGCTCAGAGAAACGTAAAATTCATGCTATCTACACTCTCACTTAAGATCAGACAGGAAAAACAGTTCTATGGGCTCTTGCCCCTTGTGCCCTTGTGCCAGTTAGTCATGCAATGTGCATTTCAGTTGCCGATACAGAAGTACATCCTATCCTTTCAGTTGACTTAAGGTATGTTCCCTGACTGCCTACTGCCTCTTATTCTAGGAGGACACCAGTCTCTTATAGGTCATGTACCACACAGGCCAGCCTTTTGTGGTTACTTCTGATACCCTGAACTGATGCCTGAATTGACATGAAATACTTGTGTGTTGGCTACCGAATCCTTTCTCTCCTGGAGAAAGAAAGGCAGAAGACAAGAGTAAGCCATCCTCTGTACTTTTACATCTCCTTTGGAACAGAAAAAAAAAATCCTCCGGGAGTGTCTACCTCTCTTTGCTCACTATGCAGAACTGAGATAAGAAACCTGCCTTCTTAAGCTGGGTTAGCTGAATCCCAGCTGTGTAGGGTGTACTGTGATAGTATAGCATGAAGATTGCTATAAGCAAACTAAAATGCAGGTGAAAAATAAAAGACATGCACATACATACACCAAACTGCTACGCTAACTTTGAAACAACCTGTAAATAGTGTGAATTTATGACTACTTGTTGGATGTACACTTCCGAAAGGTTGCCACCTACTACCTCTGCAACCCATTTTCCTTACAGAGGATTCTTCAAAACATCATCTTATGCAAACTGTCAATAGCAACCTAAAACTTCTATCACTTTTTGGCTCGATGTCTGGTCTTATGTCCATCATAAAGAGGTAGCAACAGTCGAGAGAGACAATGATACTCTCTGTGATGGCCAAGTATCAGGGAAGATTACTAACCCAGGCCATAAGGCATGAGAGGAGCATCAGTGCAACTCTGCATTTACCCTCCCGAAAAAATATATGTGAAGCTGGCCTGGCCTGAGAGCCTGGGAGCTCCTTACAAGATGTGGGCATTCTGCCAGTAAGGACCTTCCTACGGTAGGTTCTGTGTTGGATTGACTGAAAATTCAATCTGCTCACTTTAACCATCATTTAATCAAAGTACCCGCTCACATCACAGGAAGTTAGCAATCCTAGGAAAATCAATGCAGTCTTCTGTTCATTAGATTAATGGACAGGCTTTTGCCTGTGTTCCTTTTGTGTTTCCATAAATCAGGAGAATACTAAAGGATATTTTTTTGAAGATTAAAACTGTAGTATTCCACAGCATAGAGACTGTCTTTAGTGGATTGGCAGTCTAATGTCAGACCTAAGTGTACTGGACTAAGAAGAGAGAGCACCAAATTTATTTCCAAGGAAAATTACATTGTTTTCTGAAATCAAACATTACATTTATTGGAAAAATTGAAATGCTTTAAATATAGTCTTTCCATTTTAAAAACTACAAACAATCAATTTAATTTTTGAGTAAAGGAATCGACAATAGGGTTGTAGCAGAAGATACAGGGTCATTTTATGTCTGATTTAAGATTAGCCCCAGTAAATTTGTATATTGTGATCTATGTCAAAGATATGTTTGCTGACAGGTCCTGGAAAGTGCCAAAAAGGGATTTTTGCACCAAAAATTGGATTCATTTCACCTAGCCACTACAAATTTGATTGCCATTTGTAAACCAACCATCTATGTTCCTTGTATAGTCACTGGAGAGATACAGAAACTTCCAGTGGACAAACTAGTCCATCTAATTCATACACCTGTAATAGAGTGGAAGGAATTGCTCTCTGCAGGTATATATTGTTTCTGATGTTGGATTTCATACAGCTAAAGTTATGTGAGATGATTTTTTCCCTAATGGTATCAAAGGAAAATAAAACCCACATTCAGAGGGGCCAGAAAATCAGTGTCTTTTTAATTCTGAAGTATCTCAAGGTCCTACTGACCTTCATGGTACAGATGCAGACATCTTAGCATTAACTAGATGACTCCACCATGGTAAATGAATTCAAATATCCTGTTGTCTGTTCCAAGAGTTTTTAACAATTTGTGGTTTGGTTAAATATCTGAAATACATCTTGTAGTTGTGCCAAGGGAAATGGGAGTGTCAACTGGACCTTTGTAAAGGGAGAACACACAGTTCTGGGTGCTCACAGCCTGCTTCCTGTGAGTGCAAGATGTCTCTCTTCCAGAGAGCACATTCTGCTTCTGCAGAGCAAAGGAAAGCAAGGATAGATTCTTCTTAAATGCTCTCAACATTGCTATTTCTACAGTGAACCATAGTGAAATGAATACATAATTACAATGAAAACTATATTTCAGAGATGATAACATTGTTTGAATCTCTGTTCTTGTAGATATGTTTGTTATTAGCAAAACACTTCAAAATAAATCCTCCTGTTACGCTTCAGCGCTGACTGCTGCATATACCCAGCTTATCTTCTACTGGAAAATAACTAAAATATCCCATTTGTATTTTGCTTATACTGAGAACATTTTATTTTAAATTGGGAGAGATGTTTACCTTTCTTTTTTTTTTTTTATGGTAATTACTTAAAGTGATTGGACCTGCAGTAAATCCCTTGAATTTTGTGCTGGCATGGTGAGTTTGTTTTTAAAATATATTTTGTTTTATAGCACATTTGTACCTGCAAAAACTACTGCCACCAGTTTCAAAAGCATACACTTTCACTATGGTGGCTTTAACTATCTAGTAGATACCATACAGAAGGGATTTTGGCCATGAATGAAACCAAAACCAAGTTGCCTAGAGACTGTTCTCTAGTTTTCCTTATGCATCTTAGCTACGAAGTTGACATTCCAAAACCAATAACTGCTTGTCTTTGAATGTATTTAGACACTTTAACATTAAACATGACAGACTTTGTAGGCTGTGGAAGGAACCTAGTAACTTTGTAGGGTGATTGATGTGACCTGTCTTGAAGGTTAATTGTCCTGTGCAGGGCAATGCATTTCTTCCCGTTACTAACAAAGGAGGATTGGGATGACAAACCAACTTTGTATGTCTATTTTTTGGATTCCTAGGCTAGCAAATACTAATCTCACCTTTTTTCTTGAAATGTTTTTGATCAAAATACTTCTTAATGGCACATAATGATTAATAAAGCTTCATAACAATAATATAAAGAATATACTAGTATTTTAAAAACTGATCAGGAAGCTAACACACAAGGCACTGAGGTCACGTTGCAGATTGATGGCATAGGTACTTAGTCCTTAGTTTGTACTTGGTCTTGTGCTATAACTACTCTTCTCTTTTTTTTTTTTTTTTCCTTGTGCAGAGCAATTACAAAAGCATATTTTGGTCTGCACACTTACATAAAAACATTTTATTTATGATTGTTTAACTTAGAGATATTAACTTTGAACATATTTGTTTATGGACTGAAGCCAGTTGTACCAAATACGGAAGTGATTTGAGATGATTAAGTACATTTATCACCACAGTATCTTCATGTATAACTAAACTTCCTTATACTTATTACTTTTTTTTTTTTTTTAATCTCTTTTTTGAGGATTTGTTTCTTCCACAATACTTAAAACAAGGGCTCTGACCAAAGGTTTGAATCTCCCCTCTTCTGAGAGCACCTTTGTCCACAGGGACAAAGTAGAGGATGCTTGGTGAGCTAGGTTGCATTTCAGTGGTCAGGTATTTGTCCAACCTGAGAGCTTGCACTGCCTGATCTAACTGACACACTAGATTTTATAAGGGTGGGTCAGGATAAAAGAAGTATTTTTCTCTCACTGTCAAAATGCTTCCTCTTCACCCACTTACTAGGAACCACCTGCTTTTCACAACTGCTTCTGCTGGCTTCAGGCCCATTGGGAACTTTCCTCTATTTGAAGAATTCCTTTGGGTTAACTGCGGACAAGGATCTAGTTTTTTAGATTTTAATAATTAAAAAAAATGTCCAAGCATGAGATAGGGTCTGGATGAAAGCCTTTTAATCCTCCCTCATCACATGCTGTTTCCTTGTTAGGGCCATTGGTGAAGCACCACGTTGTTTTACTGATGTCTTCTTACTGATGTGCCTTTGATCTTTTGCCCTTGCCCCTTTTTAATGTCAGATTTCCCACCCACTCGCTCATTATGTTAAGTCCAGAAATTGTAGTTGAATTCTTAGTGACGCTGAAGTGGATTTCATTTTGGCTTTAGCGTCACCAAGCACGAGACTCTGGGATGTAACCAGCCACCCAAGCCATTAGGACAACAGTACCCATGTGTGTGCCTGCAGTGTCTGTCCGATGAGATACGTGCAAGGACCTCTTTACCTGGTCAGTCCTCAAAGCATCTGTAGTTCTTTAAGACACTGCTAGTAACACCCAAGGAACCAGTAACGTTGCACAGAGTATCCTGCACTACCTAAAGTCCACATTTCAGGGTCCTTACTTTCAGGAATAATCATTGCTGATGTGGTAACATCATTGTGGTAATCATTGCTTCTCAGTGGTAACATACAACTACACTTGTCCTTTAAACAAGGTTTTACTTACTTTGGACAAAGTAGCAAGTGCATGAATGAGGCTTCAAGGAAGAAAGAAATAAGCCTACATTTCAAAACAATAACAGACAAAACAGTTTTCATTTCAAAGCAGTCATATATATATACATATACATATATATAAAAAAAAAAAAAAAGACAGTGAAGAATGTTGAGACACTAGCACATTCAAATAGGTCATCTCTTGCTCATATTCTCCATGATATTCCCATTGATAGATAGATAATAGACATCTTTCAAGGCTTGATTTCCTTCTGGAAATATACGTGTTTGGTAAACAAGTATTCTAGGACAAAATGACACTTCAGTCATCTTCCATTAGTGCTTTCTTGCTTAACTCAATGTTTACTGTTATTTTAACACTTTCCTTAAAACCTTTTTCTTAAAAACAAATTCTGCAATAAGAATTACCTACATGAGTCAACAGCTCAAAATAGTTAAGTTTATGGTCAGCATGCAACAGATTTTAAGAAATAAAATGCTCCATGTGTTTTGCAATTAAGGTCTTGATTCAAGGAACTTTAAAGAAGTCTTGGTATTCTACTGATAACAATGCTTCATAGGGTGCTTCTTGTTAAGTGTTCACTTTATTCCTTTCCTCAGTATGAGACATTTGACTGAATATAGGCCTAAGTGGTACAATTTGAAAGATCAAGTGAATATTTTCTATATTATAACAAAGAAAATATTAGTATTATATTAATCTGTTATGGAGAATCCAGCATAAATTTAAGAATTTCACATGCAATGTAATTATGGTAAAGATGTTTCTAATCTGCATGTTGGCATTTTTCTGTGGAAAGATTACTTTGATTCACAGAGATATGATTTTTTTCCATTTGTTTTTGTTTTTGGCATTTTTTTTCCATTCCTTTATCACAAATGTCTGAGAAAACTCCTATTATTTTCATTTTTATTGTATGGGTAGCTGTGATTTAACAAGTCCATTTTGTAGCCAAAGATGCCATATTCAAAAAAATTTTTAGCAGCTTTTGCATATCATAAAGTTTCCTAAAATCCCACAATCTACCTGCTCTTCTATTTATTTGCTTACTTATTTGCTCTAAATTGCAATTGTGTGCACTGTTTGGGGTGAAGAATATGAAAACAACAGGTTAATTAAAATTATGATAATAGTAAAATTCCTTTGAAATTCTAGCTCCCTATTGTGAAAGTCTATGAAATACAAAATGAAACAATTGTGTCTTCTCATCAGTCATACATGCATTGGTTTAGACAGAAGATGTTATTTCAAAAATTTGCCCCCTTGGTTCCAAGAGAATTATAATACTCTGGCAGTTTCTTGTTTCTTCTCAATAATTCATCAGTTTATAAAAAATAAATTGGGTCTCATTCTCCATTCCAGTGCAGCCAATGCAGTTACAAGCTGGGGAGAACCTACTCTAAAAACTTGCTGCTGCAGAGTGTTTTAGAAAAGCATGTAGGCCTAAAACACTCATCTATTTGCCGTCATTGTTACCACCTATGGTTGCAACCCACACAACTACCATGTGTAATGGGGGGAGGGCTTGCAACCATTCTGTCATTTCATTCTCTATCTAAATTCTTTTTTTTCTTTCTTTCTTTTTTTTTTTTTTTTTTGCAGTTCACATTGAATCTTTTACTGGAGGGAAGCAGTGAATCTTCTCTTTACATATACAGACATAGTTGACAAGAACTAGAATCTCACTGTATCTGATTATAAGAATCCCTGCATTTTTCTGTTGCTGGTAAATTAATTTTAAGAAACCAAATTAAACAGATGATGACACCTGTAATTTTTAAAACAATCTTTTTTTATTTTTTTTTTTTTTAATGGTTTCTAGAACATTCAGGAACCATTCTGAACAGTTTTTGTTAGCATCACTAGAAAACTGGTTGCTAGTTCAAGATTATGGCATATCAAAGCAACAAATCAGTCTTGGAAGTCTCAGTTATAAGCAAAATTCTAATGTACTCTTACATATTCAATACATTCAAGCTGTTATTCATAATTCCAGTAAATGACATATATTTCACTGAACATAAGGAAACACAGTTTTCAGTTAATGTTTTATCTATTTATGTCAACTATGAAACCAGGTGCTGTGTAATGTAGGAATCATCAAGGTTTTTGTTCAGTTTCCCCAACTTTGCTTTATGTCTTGTGATATCTCAATAACTATCCACAGTAATAGCTCAAAACATTGCGATAAAATTAATTTCCAGTGTGGAGATTCCATTAGGAATGGAATATTTTATGGGAAGTACAAGCAATTATGTTTATAGTTTGAGTATTTTGAAGGAAACGGTAGTGTCTACATCTATAATCTGAAAGATTTACAGATTTATGGATGTCCAAATCTTATTCTGTGCCAAAATATGCTTATAGATATTTATGTATGTGCAAGTACATTTGTACATTATACACATATATCTATATATACACACATAACAGAAAAACACATACATAAGTTTACATATGCATAGATATTTATGTGCACTATGTGCTTTCCTTTTACTGGGACACGTTAAAAGTTAATTTTTGCTCCTGCAAGTGAAAGAGAAGATCTATCCTGAGGTCCATAACATAACCTATTGAAGTATCTCTCTGTCTTGTGTGTGCACATGCAGAAAGCTATCTGTATCTTGTTGGCTGGGAATATTTAACTCTCTCTGCACTGGCTTATATGATTTAAATGATAAGTGTTTAAGTCAAGTTCTTGGCCAACTGTAGTTTAATTTCCCCCACAAGCAAATAAGGGCTGTAAATTTAACTATAGTGGCAACCTACCAGGGTATGGAAAATTAATAGTAGTCCAGAGACATTTTCTTTCCTTACAAGTTTAGAAACTCCCAGGAGACAGAGGCTTCTTTAACAGCCAGCAACTTCTGGGCATGGAGCTGACAGCCCTGACACTGTGCTAACAGTCACAGCTTCTACTAGGGAATGTCTTTCCTAAATCTGGTAGCAAAAACAGCTTGACTAAGATGGAGCCAGTATTTTTCATTTTGTTTATTATCAAGAAGGATTTTTTTCTAGACTTTTATGTAAAAATAATAACTCACACATTTAAAAACACAGCAATCTATTAATCACATCCATGTAAATCTAGCAACAACATTTTTAACCGTACAATCCTAATGTGAACTGTACAGCGCAGCTGTTAAGGAAAGGTTTTGAAAGCAGACAGGATACTCTCATGCTATGCAGCTTCAAACTTCCTCAGAATCCTGCTTCTGAGATTGGAGACCACAGTGTGCATGATGTAAAAGGAAAAAGTGATCCTTCATCATCCTGCTGGTTGTTTCACAGAGGTGTTGCAATGGCAGATGCCTGGGAGCTGTGTTTTCTGATCTTCTGTACTCACGGGTAAGAACTGTAATGAGAATAGAGAAGGAGGATACAGGATACAATGAGAAAGGGAATTTTAGAGTAAGCAGTGTGTATCATCTAAGCCAATGCAGAAAATGACAGCCTGGCCCAATAGTTTCAACCCCCCTGTGACATGCACCTGAGTATGGTCCTTGTCAATTTGTTCAGACTAGCAGTTACTTGAAATATCTAATAAATCACCTTCTCCAGTGTAACCAGAAACACATAGCTGATATTCCAACTTGTTTACTTAGACTTCTTGATCATCCCTGTATTCACCTATCTATAGAACACTGAATAAGCGGTACTCTTTTTGCATGGGTCTATGAAGTAGCTGTGCAGAGTGATCGAGTGTAAGGGGCTGAAGAGGACAAAACCAGACAATTCCTCTGACTTGTCTATATAACACTGTTGGAGTTAGTCACAAACTCACCCATAGCAATTACTTTTCAGATCTTGATATCATGCTTTAAAAAATATTTAAAAGTTTTCCGAACTGTGGCACAGAAAGGTTAAACGACTTCTGACTCATTAATATACCATCCATAGATAGTATTTCCTTTGAATGCTAGCTAATAACTTATACAGTGGAACTGGTAACTTCAAGTTAGAGTAATTGCTAATACCAAAACAAAATGGATTAAATGTAAAGATTTGGCTTGGGCTGCCAGATTAGAAACAGAATGATAGCCAAAAGTAGTTTGCAAAACAGAACTGCTGGTTCAAGGGAAGTCAGTTGCAGCTGTTCTGAATAACATAGATAAAGCACAGACTGACTTTTGCTCAGGTCTATAAAGAAGGCTCTTTTCATCATTATTAGGGAAGTAGATTTTCAGACATATATTCAGAGTGTTTTCTCTCCTTTAATATTGTATCACTTTTGTCCTTATTGTTCATAATCATATATTCAATTTTTAATCATTATAATAATTGTCCTGTGTCTCATCAAACAAAACACAAGAGCTCTATCCCAATGTTGGAACACAAAGTGACACTGAGAGCATTGGGATTCTTCCTTCATCTGTCTAAATAAACCTCGAATGCCAGTGCAAAGAAACTGAAAAGCACTCTTCAGGGGCAAATCATCATCTCCAAATATACTAGAGGCTGAAACAACCTCTGGAAGTCCCTTAGTGAGTGACAGATCTTAAGTTGTCTTAGCTTAACATCTCCGGAGTTCTGACAATGAAGCTGTTCCTAATCAGAGGTCTGAAGTTGCAAAGTGTGACAACTGTCATCTTCACTTCTCCCATCTTCCTCCATTGTCTTTCTAGGTTTCAGTATTTGTCAGAAACATGACTGAAATAATACAAATAAATGCAAGCATCCTCAAGTGTTCTATATTGCTGAAAACAAGAAGAGGAAATTTCCAGAATTTCTACATCACATTATATATCTATATCTATATATAGAGAGATAGATAGATAGATAAATTGGAAATTAATTGATACAGGATTACAGTTATCAAATGGATTAGAGATGAAAATAGAAAGCAGTAGTAATTAAGACTAACTTAAAAGAAGGTTTAACAGCTGTTCAATTCCAAACAATTAAGAGACTGTTTAAATAAAGCACAAAGAATAGGAGGAAGCATGCCAGGGAACAGAAAAATACTGAAGAGATTTGGAAGAGGTTTTAAGAGTAGAAAAGATGTGGTTTGTTGAAGAGGAAAAAGATGGCTTGAAGTAGAAGATTAAAAGATTGAGTGGTAACACTAAAGCCAGATCACAGTGAGTCAAAAAGCGAAGAAAAACACTAGCTCTGTCATTTGCTAGTGTAGATGACAGTGAAATAGGTAGTAGTAATTTAACAGTAGATTTTAGGGTGTACGGTAGCCAGAGCTATTCGACTGCAATTGTAATGTAGCAGTATTGTTGTTATACTTACATACATGCATGTCTTCATAGTTTTCTGATCTATAACATCTGGCACATTTAAACAGAAATCATAGATTCATGAATTAATTTGTCATTTCCTTAACCACAGTCGTACAAAAATTTCTTCCATGCATTGAGTAATCTCCTACCCAGCTAAGTCAAAGTTTGCTTTACCAGTGACTTCAGCTGTGACGTTACTTCAACTACTGAGTAGTCCTATGGCCTTTGATATTTTAGAAGCAATAAAGATTGAAAGATAGTATGAATGGTGAGTCAGGCTGGCTCACTGGAGTGTTGGCATTTGAGGATGGAACATGTTACCATATATCATTTTGGAGATTTCACATTAAAGAAATCAAAGGGTAGACAAGAATGTACTTGAAATTGCCTGGGAAAGCAAAAAGGAAAACAAACATGATAATATCACTACAGCCTTAAATAACATTATATGAGTGACACCAAAAGTCAGCTATGTAGTATCATGGTGTGGTGGTTTCAAACTGATAGGCAGCTAAGCTCCACCATACTGCTCTCTTGCTCTCACTCCTCAAAAGAACAGGAGGAGAAAATATGATGAAAAAAAGGCTCATGGATTGAGACTACCATACAGGGAGATGACTCACCAATTACCATCATGGGCAAAACAGACTCAGCATAGGAAGATAAATGTAATTTATTATCTATTGATAACAGACTAAAAGTAAACTTAAAACACCTTCCCCCCCTCATCAATCCTCTTCTACTTCCTCCTCCCCCCCAAGCAGCACAAGGGAACAGGGTCAGTCCCTGACGCTTCGTCTCTGCCTCTCCTTCACGGTCACTCTCTGCCCCTGCTCCACGTGGGGTCCCTCCCACGGGATGCCGTCCTTCCCGAAATGATCCTGCAGGGCTGCCCACAGGCAGCAACTCTTCAAGAACTGTTCCAACATGGCTCCGTACCACGGGGTCCATCTGTCAGGAATGGACTACTCCAGCATGGGTCCCCCACAGGCAGCAGCTTACATCAGACCTCCTGCTCCACCGTGGGCTCCTCGTCAACAAGCTATACCTCTGTCCTGGAGTCTGCTCCTGTGAGAGATTTCCATGGGCTGCAGCCTCCTTCAGGTCAGCTCCACCTGCTCATTATGCTGATGTTCTTCAGTTCTTGGACATGTGAACATGTGTATTTCATACTTTTACATCAATGCTTTCCACTCAGGCGGCAATGTCTTGCCACAATACACTACACTCCCTGATAATGAGTCTCTCTCCAGCTTTCTTGTAGACACCCTTAGGCCCCACTCTAGAAATACAGAGGGGTTCTGGCCCTTGGTAACTTGTTGACATTAGGGTACTCTGTGTGCAGGTTGTGAGAAACAATCTGTAGCCAATAACACAGGCTCGGGAGAGGATCTCAGTGAAGTAGCATTTTTACTCACAATTGTAATGGTGGGCGTCCTGCAAGAAGGAGCACCCAGCACAAGTATATCATAACCTTATATTCTGTATTACCCAACACTTGATTCTTCCCGTTTCCTAATTGGCTGAGTACTACTTATTTTGGGACAATGGGACCTTCCCCTTTTCTACTTAACATACTCCCCACTGTTATGCCACTGTTATGCCTGCACAATCACTTTTGAATATACAAGTTTAGTGGAATTTTCCACTGCAAAAACACACATTTATTTCTCAAAATTTGTCCACTACGGCCTTGTACTCCTGTGGGTCTGATGTGCCAGGTCATCAGATCCACACAGTCCAATAAATCTGGTTGTCCCTTTCTTCTACCTGTCCAGAGGCAAGGTCCCTCTAGTCCTGATCATAGTATCCATCACTTAATTCTTTCAAATGTGAAACAGAAGTCCCTTCCTAAGGGTCAGCAGTAAGATGAGCCCTTCTGCTCCTTCTGGAAAACTTCCCAATAGAAACTGGAGCATTAATTTTCCTAGAAGAACACCTTTTGGCTGCTATTTTTCCTTGCAGTTCACATACCCAAGCTTCTAGGGTCAAGGTGTGTTTGCCATTCCACTTCCTCATGTCCTCCTTATGGCCACTCAGATAAAACCACAGGGTGCAATGTGGTGTACATCCACAGTATCCTTTTCCTTGAGCAGAAAAGCACTGTCTCTTAAAAGCTGAGGTACTGGTCCATATAGGTGAGGAGAAAAATCTATGGTCTTCAAGCTGCTGAACCTGTTGGGACAGTTTCTCCACAACTGAGCTGCAGGCCTATAGCAGAGAAAAGAGATATTTGTATTGAAAGAATTGGCTGACCACTAAGTCCACTGTTGGTTCCTCTGTATCTTTCCGGCCCTTTGCTGCCACTGGCATATGAGGATGGTCTGCTCTGTACAAACTTCCACCATGTGGACCGCATGCACTGGATCTTTGGATACCTGCTTGTCATCCATTTCACTATAAATCACCTCAAGCACAGCTATCTCACTCAGGCACTGGATATCTTTCTCCATGGTGGTCCACTTGCCTGGGAAACGTATAACATCTTCCTCGAAGGGTTACCAGTCCTTCATGCCTAACAGGAGGTGCCTCCAGAGTCAGAGGACTGGTGTCCCTTTCTCAATCGCTTTGTCAACGGTCACTTCCCTAGAGAGGGATCCCAGCTGCTTGGCTTCTCCATCCTCTAAGTCCTGGCAACTGGCCCCATTATCCCACCATTGGAACAGCAAGGTGACAATGTGTTCACCTGGGTGATGGCTGAAATGTTTTGCATATCTGTCAACTCACTCTTCTCCCCCAGCTGCACAGCATTTATTTTTTATTTGTTTGTTTGTTTGTTTCCTCCTTTCTTAAATCTGGTCTCACAGAAGTGCTAACAAAGTCACTTACTGGCTCAGATATGGCCGGTGCTGGGTCCCTTTTAGAGCTAGCTGGAGCCGGCTCTGACATGGGGTAATTTTGGGGCTCTTCTTACAGAGGCCACTCCTGCAGTTCCCTTGCTACCAAAACCCTTCCACATAAGCCCAATAAACATGGATGGAATTGCTGAACTGTATCAGGCCTAGCAGCTTTTGAGAAGCAAAGGAATTACATATTTGGGTGATACAAAATTCTTAATGGCATTTAGCTCTCAAAACATTCACTAGCTGTTGAGTAAGAAGTAACACAGACCAAGATCTACACCAAGTCTTGGAAGTCAAGTAGGAGAAAGTCCAAAGAAAGAAAGAGTTGTAAGAAATCTCTTAAAATGAATATGCTCTACTTGAACAGGTAGATGAAACTGAGAAAAAGAAGCAATGCTTTTTTCACATGAATTTATATTCAAAGTGTAAGAGTCCCATTTCAAGTGTAAACCATTCTTGATTAAATTGTGTTTTTCTGTGTGCTTAAAAAACTCTGTTGTTACTTTCACTAAAAGACAGTGTTGATTTCCCTTGTATAGGGTGTATAAATCTCATTACTTGTGCAATATAGCGGTGAACTCAAAATGTTTGGTGAATTAAAGCCTGGAAGATAATAACTGATTCACTGAAATGAAGGAAATAACTTGTGTTGAAGTTAATGGGAGTTTTTTTCAATTAATGTTAACACAGCTACATCTTTACTGACTCCATCTAATCCCTTTTAAGCCTAGTAGTTGTGTTTAACAGTGGCAAAAAGCATAGTTCTGGACAGGAGTACAGTAAGACAGAATGTGTACACCATCATTTCTTATAGTGCTCTCCCAGACTAACCACAGATTAGGGGCTTACTTTGACAGATATGGTTTCTACATGTTTTGTAATCTTCTTTGGATTTTTGTTTCACAAATTTATTCAGTCTTCTGTGTAAGCCATATACACTTTTAACATTTTCACAATCCTTCAGCAATGAATTCTTCAGGTCACAATGTGAAAATTCATCAGCTCTTGTTTTTCTTGAACCTGATGTGTACTGCCTTCATTCGATTGCTTTTAGATCTCATACTTGAAAAGACAGTGAACATTTAATCCATGTTTGTCCTCTTCTTGACACCCATAATTACACAGATCGATATTACACCTTCCATCTGTTACTCTTTACATATCAAAGATTTCTAACTTAACTTAGTCATTCAATTTTTGGAAGCTTTTCTGTAAGTTTATTTATTCTGTTGCCCTTCTCTAAATGTTTTTCAGTTCTTCTGGCTAATTTTTGAGAGGAGGACACTAAAAATGCATGTTCAATCTTTTGTGCCACTCTGAAATGAAAGAAAAATATACATTTCCATTAGTATGAGTGAAGCAAATTTTTTTTTTGACAGAAAATGGACATATTAATTACAGAAAATTCATCTTATCTTTCTGGAACCATGACTGCAAATTCTTTGCCTTGCCCCTTGTTATAAAACAAGAGTAACAGAATACTTTTTTTTTTTTTTTTTTTTTTTTTCCTGGAGCCAGCTTGGCAGAGGTAGCTGAGACACATGGGAATGTAACTGGTCATGACTCATTTAAGCTTAGACAAGAAAAGAAGATTTATAAAATATCTGCTATTTTGTTTATGGAAGTCTATTTCAATGCTGGGAGCATAACTTTTATTCTTCTGTTTGAAATACAGATCAAACGGCTTTGTAAAATCTGAATCATTATCTTTTGGAAATGCTTGTTAATATCAGTAATTAGGCCTTTTAATTCCCATACATTTGTTAAAATTTTGCTTATTACTCACTGTAGCATATGGATCAAATGCAAATTGCATAAAAACTTTCATTATTCAGTTGAGCTTTTACTGTTTTTGCACTCTAATGACTCTTTACCCAGCTGATCTTGTAATTTTGAGGTTTTTTAAAAAAACATAACAGCCAGGCCTGTGAAATTGTAGAATTTAAGAGAATAGGAATTTACTGAGTCACTTAATACTGAAAATGAAAGCAGGGAGGCTACCCACTGAGCCATTCAGAAACTGCAGTTCTTTTCTGTCTTTTATGCTCTAATTACATATATCACAAAGTTACATTCACTCATTGAAATGTAATTTCAGTACATGTATTCCTCTTCAAGAAATCCAAGGAAAATAAATTGGAGATCCTTTAATAAAAAGTTAACAGAATACCTCATTTCTCTTTCCAGTTGTCCATTAAGGGAAGAGGAATCATCATTCAATCTCATTTTTCTCATGTCTACCTGGAAAAATTAGAATCGATAATACAGTACTGTTGAGATGCATTCACAGTCAAGTTCTTACTCAGTTGGCATTGACAGAAACATAACCCAGCCATGAGCTAGAGAAATTTTGATTTTCATCAGAGAAGTGTCAGAAGATTTTGTGCCTGCCAGAGTGTTGTCTATTCCCTAACACTGTGAGGTGCCGTCTGTGTTCGACAACACAATATATGAACAGCCGAAGTACAGGGAAGGCTGAGTAGACCAATGCCCCACAGAAAACCTGTGGCTGAGACATTTCCAATTTGTGAGGAATACCACCAACCTTGTAAATGTTTCATTGTCTACCTTTCCCATCCTGCATTATAATCCAGTTTTTATTTACAGAAAATATAATGGTAGTATGATTCTATCACATGCATCTGTGGCATAGCCCTAGGGATGAAAATCTTGTAGCTCAGAAATTCTGTGAAGTCTATAACTCCAGTCACTGCTATATAATCCGGAAAAAAAAAAAAAAAAAAAAAAAAAGTCGACTGTGCTTTTCATTTCATGTTGTGTTGCAGAGTTCTTTTCTCAGTGGCTGCATGGCAAAGCTTATTCTGATTTTGATGTGTTTTGATCTGGGATTCAAACATTCACTTGATTACAGCAGTGCCCCACATCTTGATCTTATTGACATAGATCCTTCTGGTTGATAACATTTCTCCATGCAAAGCTTTGGAACATTTGCATTACTCTTTCAGAAAGAAAAAGGTTCAGTCTGCAGTGGCTCAGTCCTACTTTTGCTAAAAATCTTGACAGGGTTGCAGAACTGCACAGATTTAGTCATATTTGACTCAAGAAAAAAATGGTGAAAATAAAAATGAAATGGAGACATGCACAGCATCTTTGAGGTCCCTCGGTTTTCTCTGCTGGACAAGAGTAATTAAAAATCCTGACTGTTATATGTGACCAACTTTGATTACTGTACCCAGAGGGATTCCTCTTGCTCCAACCCAATGGATGGGAGGCTGCAGTTACATGTCCACATGTCCAACCCAACCCATGTATTCCCCAAAAGTGCATGTGCAAACATATGCACATATAGAAGATGAACATGGCTGGCGACACAGATCAACACAGGCAGAACATAACACCTCTACCAGTGCTTATAAACTATATTCACATAAAAGCAGGATTGCTGCAGAAGTTCTGGTCCTGTTCCTCATCTCTATGTGGTTCCCTTTTGTTGCTGACCTTAGGCACTCAATGTAGCCAGTAGCTAGCTCCAGATCCCATCTCTCCCTGTTGTTGACACCTGCTCCTGAAGTTCATGGTTCCCCTCCAAGTGCTGCTACTCAGACCTCATAACTTCCTTGCCTGCTAGTTAGTCTGAAGTTTGCAAGTGTTTACTCACACCCACTCAGAGTAGACAGCACACCCATGCAGAAGGTGGTGAAGAATAGAATTTAATGAGAAAGTGAGGTAGACCGCAGCAATCAAGTGCAGGCTTTAGTCAAACAAGTGTGCTGACCAGCAACCTGTCTAAACTTGACCAACCCTTCTTATCGCATTGTCTATTTTCCCATATTTATTTCTTCCCAATCCAACATAATCTCTCTCTTCCCCTATTTTTGATCCTTCTTCCAAACACACCATAATAAGTTTTGCACAACTCTCAACTCCCTGGAACATTCTGCAATAAGTTTTACACAATCCTAACAATTTCTTCTCCCTGCATCTCACAAGAAGTTCTATGCCCTGTAGGCAATAAACTCCTCTTGTTTGCATGGACTTCTGGAGAGAGTTTTCTGCTTTGACTCTTCTGGATGAGTTTCACAGCAGCAGGTCAAATTGCTCCCCTTTGAGGGTTTTAAGAAGCAGACAGGTTCAGATGGGTTATTGGGTTTCCTTCACTTGCTATGGTTCCTTTGGCTCTCATGGATCACTGTTTATTGCAATTAGCCTTAAATCAGATGATCTAACACTTAGTATCTTCTTAGTTAAACTCATGAATCAGCCAATATATTGGTAGTTGTCCTAGAGGATAATTTCACCTTTTTAATTCTCCCTATGAAAACTCTTCAGTTCTCACTGCAATTTGTACCATGTTTGAATAAAATCAGCTCACTAAAAGTGTAAAATATGCAGCAAATCATCATTCAGAAAAAGGCAAACTATATGAATGCAAAAAACAAACAAACAACCTCCCCCCCCCCAAAAAAAAAAAAGTGACTAGATTTTGTCCTTTTTACTTCAAGCTGATGCTGTTGGTCTTCTGGCAGAATTGTTTATGCACATTGTAATCCTTTGCTTTCTTCACTGTTTCACGAAGGAAAAGTGCCAATAAAACATAACTGGACCTGTCTCAAGAGCTTTGGGGTAGGCAAATAAGCACCTCTGTACTGTGGGTCAGCATAGATATGATATTCTTTTCTTTCAGTATACATAATAATAAGAGATAATATTGTGCTCTTCAGCTTCCTGGACAGAAGGCAACAAGTGTGCTATCTAGAGATCAGCTTCTTTATAGCTTAACGTGATGTTAAACTCTCTCTGTGCAACGCATGCATTAGAGACTGTTTGGTATTTTATAAAATCTTGGTTTACCTGGAAAAGTCTATTAGACTCCATATCTTTGCTTTCTCTTCTGGTGAATATAAGTTGCTTGAAAAGAATGTTGTTCCTTCATCGTTTAAAATGTCTGTGATCACTCACCAGAATTCATCATTTCTACTGTGATGAGAGCTACACACTCCAGCTAGGGCTCCGCTGAGCCCCAGACTAATCTAAGGCTAGGCCTATTAAACTCATGATAATAGTTCAAAAAACACACTCCTTACGTTAGATCTTAGTGGCTCTACAATTAAAAGATCTCACTTCTGATTAACCAGTTTCTCCCTTCTCTCCTTGATGTCATTGTATTTATCTGCCATGATCCAAAACATATATTACTTACCCCGAAGAATGATATATCCTAATGACATGATTATTATCAACAATAACACACTATAAGACAGGAATTGGTCAGTGATTGGCTACATTGTTTTTGGCTTTGTTGTTGTTGTTGTTGTTCTTTTTTTTGTTTTTTAGTTCTACAAAGATGAATAAAGAAATAGTCATCCAGAACTTTAATTGTGTATTGACGTAAAGTAAAAATTAAGCATATTTCCATTTGAAGGCTGTTTGGTATGAGAAGTTTTATACATACACTTTAGAGGTAATTATCAACAGAAATTATTATTTTGTATATAAGAATTAAGATAAATATGCTATCCTGAGACTCAGAAATGAGTCAAAGAGAAGCAGGAGAAGAAAGTCCTATGAGCCACCTCAGATAGACCTCTGTGCTCCATCAGCATTGCTAGAAGCATAGCTAATGAAGGAACAAACCTCAAAGGCAGACATTGGAAATACATTCCCAAGCAAGGCATCTGGATCTTGCAGTTGCCAAGTGTGGTCTGTTTATACTTATCATAAATGTTAACTAGAAAAGAAAAAGGAGGAAGAAGGCAGGACAAAACAGGAGTCATAGCAATAACAGAACAGGGTAGTAAGTCATCCTACCTGAAATGGACTGCTTATGTTAAGAGAGTTGAGGTCGTACTTCATTCTAATCATCCAGCTATGCATTTACAAGCTGCAGGTAGCTAATAACTACTGCCTTGGAAAAAAGAAAAGAAAAAAAAAATCATGTTTTAGTAAGGGACATACAATTGCAGATGAGTATTGTTGAACTGCACATTTCACCTAGCTGACTGTTAGAAGAAAAAGTACCTAACGGAAAAGTCATGCTTTAGTTTTATCACAGTACTTTTAGTATACAGTAGGAAAAGTTAAGAACTAAGAGACAATATATATCAAAAAATATTGTCAGTAGTTCCTTCCAAACCAGAGGCCGCACTAGACTTTTAGCAGTGAACAGAATAATAAACATTGTAGTATGTAGGAGGGACTACTTATGCAGGGGAAAAAAAAAAAAAAAAAAAAGAGCTTGAGAGCTTGTGATATCTAATCTAATGAAAATTTTCCTAAATAATTTCTTAAGGAAAGTGCTGGCCCTTGTATCTGATAGCATCCAAATGATTTTAGAGCAGGGATTAGTTTTGTGTCAAGCTTCCTTTTGTTAACGATTGTAAAGTACTCTTGTAAACATTTGTAAAGTACTCTGTGATATAACAGAAAGAAAAACAACCCGTAAACCCGTATATACATTATTTCTTATTTCCTAACCATCATGTAGACAGATACAGGATGGATATTTGTGGTCTGATCTAGTATCAGTAGTATCAGTCATGACTTAGTACTATTTTGATTACTTTTAATAAGAGGAAATTATTTTAATCTGATTAGAAATATTTATTTTATTTTATTTTATTTATTTTATTTTATTTTATTATATATATATATATATATTTTTTTTTCCCCAGAAGGATGTTTCTTCACTACGATTTTTTTCAAATCACAATTCAGCTCAGTTTCCATGAAAATTTGCATGATGGGGTTTAAAACTTGTTCTTCATAGACATTCCTGACTACATGAGCTAAGCTTACTTAATCAAGGAACAGAGGCAATGCTAACTGACCACAAGAAGTACACTTACAATAAGCATGCCCGCTGCTCCGTCTGTGTTGCTAAAGACAGATGTTATTTTTAAAACATTTTAAAAATACTCTTAGTTATGGTGATTCCGCACCCTTTCCTTCACTGTACTTAGAATTAAAGAGTTTTCTATTGATGTCACAGCTAAGTGGAAACGAATAAATAAAAAAAGTAGAATAAAAGTTAGAAAATAGAAAAAATGTTTTAAAAATGATATACTTAAAGTAATTGCTACCTGTACGTATATATTTCAAAAGAAATCTGAGAGAAAATGGAGATTTAGAAATTTTCAAAAGAAATCTGAGAGCAAATGGAGATTTAGAGATTTTCTACTGTGCTGCAATGAGGTTAACATTTCTCTCATTGTTGAGGCATTCTCTATTTGAGTCTAAAAGGAATTTTAGTAGATATTATTTTTAAAGTTCTTTAAATATTTCTTGGAAATTGGGTAAAAACAGCATTGTTGAGCCAGTCCAGCAGCCTATGTGCAGTTTGGATGCATATACAAGTAGGTTCAGTGGCTTCATCCCAAATTCATTCTAACTTGTGAATATTGACTTTAGTTTGAGTTTTGAGCCATATCAATTTGCAATTTGTTCATTAAGTTAAATAAGGGCAGTATTGGACACTATTCCCTTGACAGGAATGACAGTAATAGTTCTTCTGCATGCAGCACTTGTCCCGTGGTAAATCAGTTTCATAATCCTAATTCTATGAGTCACTGGGCAACGTGACTCACCCAATCTCACTGATATCTTGAATTCCAGCCCAATGCCTTGCTCACCAGGTAACTGAACACAAGTGTAGCTATTCTGATGTCTTTTGTTCCACTTCTAGGAGCCCCTTCTAAGTACGTTATATAAGCATGATCAGACTTTTCACTGATGCAAGAAGAGCCGTGACTATATATGAGTGCATATATACAGTCTGTAATGTGGAGCTGCATACATGAGTTCTCTTTATTCACTGTTGCAAAATTTATGTCTTTTTGTATCTTTGAATGGAGGTGAAGGTGGTATGCAGCATTATTCTGGAACTAAAACATATTTGCAATTCCTAAGCATGAATTTAGGGTTAAACTAACACTAAGCTAGCACAGTGAACTTTTAATGTCTTAGGGAGGAGAGGGGAAAAAAGAAAGTGTGATAAACTGATCTGTAAGCAAAAAATTCAATAATTTTACTGTTGTTGTTACAGAGGTCAAAGTTAAATACACTGACTACACATTTAATTCCTTTTAATCAGCTACGTTGCTTGCATTTTAAATGCAATTGAAATTTTTGCATGTTCAGAAGGAAATTCTCCTTTTAAAGTACTTTTTATCACAAGGCAGTTATGTTCTGAAAATATCACACACTTTTCTTGAAGTCCAATTATGAAATCCAGAAACCCAATCTTGAAATCCAGAAATGTATGGCTTAATTCTGGAATGCATTACCTCAGTTTGACCTAGATCTTTTTTTTGTTTTGTTTTGTTTTGTTTTGTTTTGTTTTGTTTTGTTTTGTTTTGTTTTGTTTTGGTGGTGGGTGTTTTCTTGGTGGTGGTGGTGGTGGTGGTGGTGTGCTTTTGTTTGTATGTTTTTGCTTTTCAGGATACCAGTGTTCAGGGAGTGATGTAAGTAAGTAAATGTAGGTAACAAAATGACCTAGAATAATGGTCTCCTTAGAATTTTGCTTCATGTAAAGTGGTGCGACTTAAGGGAAGATGCAAAGGTTTTTATAATCCAAATGTTCTGTGTCATTTATGTTATTGCCCTATGCATCCACAACACTTGTAATGGCTGTGTAGGGCAAATCCCATTAAATCCCACTGAGATTTAAGCAGATGCCAAAGTGTTTTCTGAATCAAGGAGCTTCTAGCTCTGCTTGGAGGATAATTTTTATTAAAAATATATATATATATTTAGCATTTGGGAAAATAGTGGGAAATACATTATGCCCCACCTCTAAATTGAAATCCATCATAGTAGTTCTTTTTAGAAGAACCACTGGCCCTACCCATAGCAGCCATGTATGGGCAAATGGGGGAGGTGGTAGAGAAGAATTAAGTGTGAATTGTCATTTTATGCAGACAGAGAATGCCCTGTGATGTTCTGTCTCCATTGCCCCTTTGCCCTTCTCTTCTCCCCAAGGCTGCAGTGCTAATACCGGAGTTGGATTCGGTAATCCCTGTAGGACCCTTCCATTTCTGGATATTTTACACAGCCCCATATCATTGCACTGAAACATCTCAGTCAGATCACAGATCTCTTGCTTGTGACTAAATATCAGGAAGACAACTGAGAGGCAAGGACCATTGATACCTCGAGTATAGAGACAGTAGAAGACTTAGGCTGTTCCTGCCATACTCCTATCTGAAAGCTGTTGATGATTGGCTCTGCTTTTATAGACCTAGTTTAGATCAAGTAGGAAATGTGGAAACACTCACCCAGGCAAACAACAGGTTTACTGGTCTGAGAAAAGGATCTGCTCTTTTTACTTCTGGGGAGATGGAGGAAGGGACTTCTGCGTTCTGGGCATGGATTTCCATTTGTTGCTTACTCCAGCAGTCCTAGCACCTGGGCAAACAGATGGCAGTTGTTACTGGGAGAACATCTTCTGGGATGTAATTTGACTTTTATGGATGAAATTCTACTTAGGATGCGATCAAATGATGTTGGCATAGTGGCACAATTATTTTAAAGGAATTTTAAGAAAGGCTGTGGTTGAAGAGATTTTTATGATTTGTTAAGTCTTTCACTGTATCTTTGTTTCATGATCCAGCTATCTGAAGTCCAGCTCCTTCTGTAGAGCTCACTCGCTGGACACCAGTGGGATGCACCTGAGTCCCAGGCATCTGCATCCTGGTCCCACAGTTGTTGATTTCCCACGTACAGGTTCAATCAGTAGTGAGGCTGAGTGTGTATCCCAGAGGCACACACAACTGCACACAGAGGGCAATAACTGCTAGCCATGCCAACTGTCACAGACGGCACAAACTTCAACAGCACCCACACTTAACGCTACCAGAGCTCGCATACACATGTTGTACAGGTAGCCAAGTCCTGTTCTTCCTTGACAGCTGATCAGGCTTGAAGTTTACTAGTGAGAACACATGCACCATCACTGCCCAGATTCTCAGGCACCTCCACAATCACCATTCCCTCAGATATCAGCATGGACTCTCAAGCGTGCTGTCCAGCCCTGTTTACACATGACCAGCTCCTTTGATTGTCCCCTCCTATATTCTTTCTCATGTTTGTTTCTCCCTGCTCAGCCAAGACTCTCACCTTTTCCTCTCTCTTTTCTCCTCCATCCCATAATAAAAATTCACATAGTACCATAAAATATCCCATAATAATCATGTTAGTCTTTTTTTCCCCCTTCTTATGATTTACTAAGTTAGGGATAACCCTCTTCAGGGTTGACCCTCTTTGAGTTTGTGCCTGAGCAATTTTTTAATGGCCTATCAGTCAGTGGCTAACGAGTTCTGGTCTTTATTGTCACCCTTGTCACCTGTGTCTCTGTTTTGTTTGCCTGAATGTTTAATTGATCACTTTATGTGTTATTCCTTGTTTCTATTATACTGAATAATCCTTAAAAGGATAAATTACTGAATCAGACACTCTCACATTCTTCATTTCCTTACAAAAGGCAGCATCCTGCTTATGCAGGAGTTAGAGGAACCAACCTAGCTGGAGATGTCCATGTCTCCCTGCCTTGTGCAATGCCAGTTTCGGTTGTACATGGGCTCAGGGGAACAGCAAGGAAGGCTATATTATTTATCATATTTTTCCAAGTAATAAGAACGTAAGTGGTAGAAGCTCTCTAACTGTACATCTTGCAGTGACTGTACTTTGAAGTCATTATTGTCATGTTGCTTCAGTATGCTATGATATTTGAATGTCAGTGCCATATGTCACAAAAAAATAATTTACATTAAAAATAATTAAAAAAATAGAAAAAAAAAGTGAAAGCTACAAGTTTCTCTTTCAAAGCATCTCATCTAACTTGTGCCTGTTCTAATATCAGTGATTAAAACAAAGTGTTCCAATAAGTGCATTAGGAGTTTCAAAATATTACAAAATCTTGCCTCCATTTCAGCTGCAATCTCTTGGCATTACAATAAATTAAAGAAAACGTAGCAGTTTTTATTCAATATTTCTTGATTTTATTTTCCCTATGATTATTTCTTGATATGTAATATAAAAATGTGTCATTCCTAATTAATTTTTACAGTTAAATGATGTTTAACTATTACACTTTTTACAATAATTAGTAGAGAAAACCTCTGTCTTTCACTGACATTTTCCCTGTCAGAAGACTTCTGAATAGACTGAGACTATTTATTATCGCTACTTTGATATAGCTGATTTGCAATGTGAATTGTCACCCAGCCTCATATATCCTTCAGGTAATGAAAACCAAGGCACAACTGAAATAAATTTTAACCAAGCAAACTAAAACCACACAACCAAACAAAAAATTCAGCCTTTGGAAGTAATCTTCACAGCCAGGTTGCCAATAAGCACTGTGTGAACACAGTGAAAGCTGTTCAGCATTTTGCAGATAGTAAACTCATCTGTAAATTAATTTGGGGTGTGTGGCACCTGAGTGCTCCATTGTCTGATGAGGAGAACTCTCTTGTAGAGCAGCAAGGCCAGATTGCTTCTGACGAGGCACAGCTTCTGTGAAGAGTGTGTTATCCCAAGCAACAGGGCTCTGTGCCCTGTGGGCAGAACTGCTTCATTATTCCCATCATAGGAATTTTAAGTTGCTCAAAAAACATGTAAATGTCTGTTAGTTGAAGTTGCCATCATATTTGGCAGGGTTTGAGATCTGTTCCATTTTAGTCCTTTTACAGTACATGTTATGGGGTATCAGAGCTTCTGCCAGTGCAACCTTGTAAGATTTGCATAGGACCTTTCCCAGGCAGTCTGGTTGCATATCTTGCCCAAATGGAAGAATAGTGAAAACAAATATATATATATATATATATATATTAATATTAATTTTATGGCATTTTGTTACCTCACTACAAGGCTTAGTATGGTTGAAGCTTATTCTCTTATCTACCTCTGTAGACAACATACAAAACACCAAAACATCATAGTAACTGTAGAGGACAAGATGCCCAGGAAGGAAGACATATACAATTCCTCTGCATAGATCTGCCCAGAAGGTGGAAAAGTAGTGTGACACAAGTTGTGTCTGGCCCAAGGAAAGAAACTGGGTCCTCAGCTCTGTCCTTATCCTTCTGTCCCCATCCTTGGATATCAGGACACAGGAGAAGGTCGCAAATGGGTTGACTATGTGTGAGCGGGACAGTCTAGCAACAGCAAAATCCCCTCAAAACTAGAGGGCATCCTCCCTGTAGTCCTCAGTAAGTCAGAGGCTAGTGGGTCTCATGGCAATGTGGTACATGGCCTCTGAAAGCATTTTGCTCTGAGCAACAAAGGACCATTGGCAGATCTTCACAGACAGCAGGAATGGTGGCAGGCCAGCGTAGTTAAGCACTGTGAGGATGAGTAAACAGCTGAATAAGGCTTGAACTTACATTTTTGGTTCTATGGAGATTCTTTAATGATACTTCTATTGTGCCTGTTGTGTATCCTAGGCTCTTGCAAATTCTGTCTTCTTCATGAGGGTCTTTACCTGCGCAAAATATCTACCTCAGGAAATGTATCAGCATTGCACAGTCCCATTCTGGATTTATTTCAGGCAGTTAAACATGGGCACATGGGACCTCTTTTATTTTTTTTTCCCTCTCACATTTCTAATTCCATTAAGGTGTAATGGACGTTGCCTTAGGGTGCTTTATGCAGATCACCTGAATATTTTATGGCTGCCATTTGCATATTTTATATAAAGAACCCTGAATCTCAATGTGGAGTCCCTCCTAAGCAAGCACACACACAAATCAGAGGGTTTTATTAGCTAATTTTCATTTATAATGGAATATTTCTACAGAAATATGTACTCAGACTACATTCCTGTTATATGATAGAAGTTTATTTTAATATGATTTGGTGTCTATGTGAATTAATATATTCTATATATAGTTGGCCAAGGGAAACCAGTTGATGAAATCTTTTTGGATTTCAGCAAACCTTTTGCTACTGTTTCTCACAGTATCCTTCTGGACAGAAATCCCAGCATACAGCCAGAAAAATACAATACAATGAGTGAACAATTGGCTGATGGGTCAGGCTCGAAGGGTTATAGCAAAAGTGGTTACATCAGGCTGGTGGTCAGTAAGTAGTTGGGTTCCCTGAGGCTCCAATTTAAGGCCAGTTCTCTTTAATGTTTTTATAAATGATACTGGAGCAGGACTCAAATGCATACTATGTTTGCAAAAGATACTAAATCAGGAGGAGCTGTTGACTCTCTCTACAGTAGAGAGGCCTCACAGAGAGATTGTGACAAATTAGAGGGCTGGGCAATCACCGACCACATGGACTTTAACAAGAGCAAGTGCCAGATTCTGCATCTGGGAAGGGGCAACCCTGAATGTATTCACAGACTTGGAGATGAGAGGCTGGAGAGCAGCCCTGCAGAAAACGATCTGGGGGTTCTGGTTGATGACAAGCTGAACATGACTCAACAGTGTGCCCTGGCAGCCAGGAGGGCCAACCATACCCTGGGGTGCATCAGGCCCAGCACTGCCAGCCAGGAGAGGGAAGAGATTGTCCTGCTCTGCACTGTGCGGCCTCACCTTCAGCACTGTGTGCAGTTCTGGGTAACACGGTGTAAGGAGGACATAAAGCTATCAGAGAGTGTCCAGAGGAGGGCTGTGAAGATGGTGAAGGGTCTCAACAGCAAACTGAGGAGGGGCTGAGGCCCCTTGGTTTGTTCAGTCCAGAGCAGAGCAGGCTGAGGGGAGGCCTCATGGCGGCCTGCAGCTCCCTCACGAGGGGAGCGGAGGGGCAGGCGCTGAGCTTTGCTCTCTGGGGACAGCGACAGGACCCGAGGGCATGGCATGGAGCTGGGACAGGGGAGGGTCAGGCTGGGTGTTAGGAAAAGGTTTTTCATCGAGAGAGGGGTCGGACACTGAAACAGGCTCCCCAGGGCAGTGTTTACAGCACTGAGCCTGCTGGAGTTCAAGAGTTCAAGAAGCATTTGGACAATGTTCTCGGACATATGATCTGATTTTTGGGTGGTCCTGTGTGGATCCAGGACCCCCATGATCATTGAGGGTCCTTTCCAACTTGGAATAGTTTATAATTCTAGGATTCTAAGATTCTATGATTCTCTTAAATAAATCACATAAAGTGCTATATATACCATACATTTAACCTTACATTTTGATCCAAAAGTCTGTTTAATGTTACAGAAATTTGGACCTATTTTAGTCTTTTATAACATAATTGCAATTGACTTTTGTCTTTAAATCTGTACTCTATAATAAAAATATCATCACTTTTAATAGGATATAGAAAAATATATATGTATAAGTATTTAAATATAAACATCCCAGTAGGAATACAGACCTGTTATACAGTAAGAGCATCTCTACTAATTATTGTTGATGTTATATTTTGTTCAGTGTCTACAGATTTAGTAATGTGTATTTAACAAATGAAAAGATATAACAACTTACATCACTGCTTCCAACCTATGAAGCAGAAAGTAATGAACATAATCCATTCTGTTAATGAGACCCATGAATTGCTGTTCAGTGTAAATCAAAGCCAGTAAAGTTTAAAGGTGGTAAAAATGAAAAGACATTAAAATTGTGTTCAACATTCACCAGAATGGTTTATATTAGAATTGTATTTTGGATGAAAACTTCAGGAGGAGAGAAATATTCTCACAATGTTAAATAATCAGATTTGATATTTTTAGAACAATGTTTCAAGAAGTTGTTATTTGATTTTTCATTTTATTTTCTATTTATTAAAATGCACTATTTATGTCAGTATTGTAACATTTTTCTTTGCTTTTGATTAATCAACGTATTCTCTCTCCCCATATTTTTGTCTCCCAGCATTTTAACTTCCTGAAGAATATTGAAAAAGTTTCATTTGGAACAAAGCCCAGTTTTGAAATTTTGAACTTCACAGTAAAATGTCATTTTGATCTTCAGCAGAGCCTTAGCCTGTCAATAAGTAATGACCCCAAACTGAAAGAACTTGTCAGTATTTCAGCTTGACCACTATGGACCTCCACCAGAGTTTCCTCTAGCTTCGCCCTGCCCAGTGGTTGCCCAGAGAAGTTGTGGATGCCCCAACCCTGGAGGTGTTAGACCAGGTTAGATGAGCCCCTGAGCAACATGATCTAGTCAGTGGAGTCCCTCCCTATGGCACAGGGGTTGGAACTAGATGATATTTAAGGTCCCTTCCAACCTGAGCCATTCTGTGATTCTATGATTTCAGCTTGTAGATTGAATTGTATTTCTTTTGGCATCACATTGCAGAATAATCTGTAAATTTTAAGAACTGATTAGCACATTCATTAGCTGTTTAGACTATTGATATAATGATGACAAAGTTTTAATGCAATTTGTGTTATGAATTATTGACATAAAATCTGCAGAGAAAACAAGGCCCAAAAAATGCACTCTGACTAACTAACTATCACAAGTATTGTGCATTTCAAGCTGGCTTTCTAGGCAGAGGGGGTGAAGTCACCACCTCTGGCATGGACTTTACATATGATTAATTTTTCCTGCAAAATTACTTTGTGTTAAGTAATAGATAACAGATACACAGATTAGTGAAGGACAAACTGAGTGCACATTGATCAAAATTTGCATAAGTTTCCAAAGAAATGCAGTGCTGAGGGCTCTTTGGCTCTGAGTTCAAGGTTTTCTCTACAGAGAGAGCAAAGGAAAGGTGAAAGAAACTACACAGACAGTCTGTTCATATTAACTTTATTTTCCTGAACATTTCCTTGGGTTGTTTCTGCCCTGGGGAAGAGAGTGGAGATTAACTAGTGTCATTTAACGGTTATAAGCTCTCCCTCTGCTCTCGGCAGGGTTAAATTAAATGATTCTTAGAGCTCTGTCTGCAGCAACATTCCCTAGTTGGAACTAAACCAAAGTGGGACAAGTGGCAACACTGGAAAATTTAAAAACAAATTACCTACTGAAAGATTAATTTTTAAATACTGTGAAGCAGGAGGAGGAGAAAATACCAAGGAGGAAGCTTGTTTTTATTGGCTGATTTGACAACATGCTTTGTTACAGTCTCCACAAGCTGGAGTTTTGTTGAGAATACAAAAGGAAGGGTCCTTTTTCCCATTTCTGCTCAAGGTCAACAGGTTTCTGCACCAGTCCATAACAAGCTACATGTTCACATCAGAGGCTGAAACTCCACATTTAATACATTGACAGCAAATAAGTCCAGAGCAAACAGCTCCGATGAAAATACAGGGGAGGGGAGATGTGTGTCTGAACATAGCTCATGTGACATGTACTTATATTAAACAGGCACTGATGTGAGTGCTGGGAAAGGGCTGTGCAGCCATGTGCTGGCATTCACGCCACTCAGCACAGGGTCGCTAGATGCTCCCTAGCATCAATGAAGAACTAAACCCATTCTAAGCCCATCAGCATTGCTTTTATTAAAACACACTTTTTGAGCAGATCCGAAGCACAGGGGTAGGTTATGTTTTCAGATATTAACACAGAACACTGTTTTCATTCAGAAGGGCTATAGGGAGTGTAATTTATTTCAGATGAAAATTGCTGCATTTCTCTTCTTCCATACAAAGGCAATCAGCAAAGAGGAGATTATTACTCCAACTTTAATTAAATATTTCTACACCATCTAGCTCTCAGGTTATTGTTTACCCCAAGTAACTTTCTCAATCTTTGTTGTTCTTCTATTGAAATGGACGTAGTTTGTAAGAACTACTACAGCAGCCCTTCATGTATATGAATACAGTACATCTAGACTGTAGTACTTGGCAGTAGCAGCTTATACCCTAGTATCTTATACCCTTAGATCTGTGTGAACAAGAATTTGATATTTTTTTTTCTCAAAATTGGGCGTTTTTCTTAGATTGAAAATAATATATTGAATACAGCTTTCTATAAGTAGAATTTATTTGTCAAAAGTTTTTTTCCATAAACTTTCTTCTACAAGCAGGAGTATGTTCACATTCATGGCAGTGGAAGGTGATGAAATAACTTGTCATTATCAGTAAGGCTACTCATCTCAAACCTGAATTTGATCAAATCATAATAATAAGCACACCTCAAAGGTCAAGCTGAAAAACACCTGATGTCGTAAAAATTATGAGCAGCGTAATCTGTTTTACATTTGCTAATACACAGGATTAAAAAGAAAAAAACAAAAGAAAAGAAAAAGAAAAGAAAAGAAAAGAAAAAGAAAAGAAAAGAAAAAGAAAAACTGGAGTCTTATCTTTATAGAGAAATATCATGAAATATGACTCTTCAATTTACTAAAGTAATCTCAGTTATGTGTATTATTTTCTTTGGACAGTTATGATGGGTCTTGATAAAAATGGGTATGGAGATGCTTTCTCAGGTCTGACTTGACACAAGAAGTTCGTTCTGAAAAAAAAAATGCTCTTATTTCGAACTCAATTGTATTCCCCTTCCAGTGCACTTCCTGAATCAACATTTATTCTATAGTTTATTTGAAAGACCTTGTAGCAAAGAATAAACACCATTTGATTCTCACCTTATGAGACAAACATTTATGGTCACTAAGGTTGTGCCTTATTAGTGACCTTTTATGGTCACTATGGTTTTGCTTTATAGGCAAAAGTTTGTCAGTTTTACTTTAAATATAAGAATCGCACCAAAGATCAGCTATTATAACTGTATGTAAAGATATCATATTTGATCCTCTGTGTTAATATATTCTGAATATTTACAAATAAATTTAGGAATCATTTAATAATCATTTTAGTGATCATTTCAGCCTTGTTTCCTATTATACTTAGCAATTAAGGTTGTGCCAGTAATCAGTGCTTTTAGTTTAAGATCCTGTTTTCAAGACTGAAAAAAGTACATTCAGTACATTCAGAAATGTACTTTTGGAGAGGACATAGTATATTCAGTGAGTATATGTCACTGTTTTTTGTTTGTTTGTTTGTTTTTTAAGTAATAATCTTAGAAAAGGTTATTAAATACAGAGTCTCTAAAACACAGAGATAAGAAGTTAAGAAGTTAACATGATCCAGAGAAAGGGAAGAAAACCTTTAATTATTAGCAAGGGGTAGAAACACAGCGGGTAGATAAGCCTTCACAGACTTCTTGCTTAATTTTGAGAGATGTCTATTGAACTATTTTCCTTGCATATTTATGTGATTTAGCTGGATGAGAAAGGCTATACCCACCAGCAAACACAGCTATACTTACAAAAATGCTATTGCAATGGTTGAATGCTTTTGTTGGCATAGATTAAGTCATTTATGGAAGTACTGAAATTATTTCAGATGCGTAGTCCCCTGAAATGTGAGACTTATTCCACTTTCCAGTCTTCACTTAGCATATTTCTAACCAGAGTGCAGTCTTCTAAGCTAAGTTAGTGATGCAGCTTTCCTCCTAAACCATTGTCTTATTCTTTCCTTATAGTGAAGATTTTCTTTCTCCATACATTCTCCAGTCTTCCGTGGACTGCACACTTTTCTGTCACTTTTCTGCAACTGGTTTTCCTGGATGCTGGTATCTGAACTTTTCAAGCCATTGTACTGGATCACCTGCTTCCTTCTCTGCAGGTCTCCTGATCTGCTCATGACTCTTTGCACACCTGAAATGGTGACAACTTCATGCATGAACACATTTCCTTTGTCTCAGTTCAGACTCATCATGATTATTGCCTGATTCCAATTCATTGCTGAACATATTCAAACATGAACTATGTATTCAGAAGCTCATCATAAAATGAAAGGTGTTGTCTTCTGATTTAGTAAAGGCAGGTGAAAAAGAGGTAGTCACAACAAAATGACTGTCTGTGTGGAAGAGCTTTCAAAAACAAACATGAAATTTTTAGTGGATTAAATAATAAGCAGGCATTTTCATGGCTTACTCTCAAGGTGTCATCTGGTTGACCTTGATCTTTTTATAGAACCACAAGAAAGAAACTGATTTATCATTTATCAGCTGGTGAAATTATGTTACATGGCAGATATAATTCGTGTACATGCTGCAAAGGCAGTTATTTCTAAAGATTTTTATTTATTTATTTATTTATTTATTTTGTAGTCTTCTATGTGGCCTTAGTGTCTCTTTAAGGCTGTTGTGTGGGAATGAAATGCTTAGTGCTGAAGGATCAGACCCAAAAATAGAAAAGAAATACTTTTGTACATAAGCAACCATCTGAAGTACAAAGCCTAATGATGAATATCATTATTAAAAATAGGAAACGGTGGTATAAATGCTACTGAACGATTCCTTTCTAGTAGCAGTTTATTTGTTCTGTCTCTAGGAAGACAAGGGTTCTGGAGAAACTCAACAGAAAGATGTTAAATTAAAGGTAGTAAATTAGTTTCCCACCACCACATTTTTAAAGCTGAAGTGCACACTCCATTACAGCAGAAACTCTGGATAATTCTTCCTTCTGGTTATTCATAAGACCAAATTATTTACAAAGATAAAAATAATTTTAAAAAATCTGCAGAAGCTAACATATTAAATTTTCTCTTTCAGAGTTTTACCAGCTGAAAATCCTAACAATAAATGTATAGCGTGTTTTTTTGTTTGTTTGTTTGTTTTGGGAGGAGGGGTAGTTTTTATCCAGTTGTTTACAACTATTGCCCTGGCTTGAGGATGGCTCTTCCTAAGTAATATGCAAGAATACTTCTAGTGATGTCTCAGCCCATATGTACTCTTTCTCAAGTGGCGTTATGTGAGACAGATGTTGATGTTTCAGTTTGCAAGGTGAAGGGTCATGGAATGTTTTGAGTCTCAATTTAGGCCCAGGAACAAGCCCTGCAGCCACTTGGGAAGAATATTCTCAGCTGAGAAGCAAAACATTCCACGGTCCTTAACCAACTCAAACATCAACATCTGACCTTCACACACTGGCATGAATGAAAGATTTAAAATCCAAGAATCGTACCACTTTAGTTATGAGTTCTCCAATGTCTCTGGCATTGTCATGTGGTGACTTAATAATTTTAAGTTACACACTGTACCAGGGACATTGTGTTCATTTAATAAGTAAACAAAAAAACATATTCATGGATCATCATTTCTCTTATATACCAAGTATATAAAGGACAACATGGTTTGGGGTCAAAGAAGTTAGTACAGAATTATTTCATAAGAGATTAAAAATAAAAGAAAGTTTTCTTAAACATACAATAATATAGTCTCCCAACACTGATAATCATAGAATTACAGAATCATTTAGGTTGGAAAAGAGCCATAAGATCATCAAGTTCAATCATCACATAACACTACCAAGTCCACCACTAAACCATGTCCCTAAGCATGTCAAGCTTCAAAGTAACTGCTCAGAAACATAAATTAAATGAAGACCTATTTTAATTAAGGTTTAAATTACAAATAATGTGTTAAAATTAGGCATGTCACAATGTTTTTAAAAGTATCATTGTTGTAGAAGTTAACATGACTTCCACAGAGCAAATCAATTCTAAATATATATATAAAAAAAATGTTTACTATGCATCTAAATAACTATCTATCCAAAACACAATTTAATATTTATTAAGCCTTCTCCTCCTCCTTTCATCACTAATCTGTGGCCCAAATGGAAGGAGTTTTGGAGATAAATCCATCTTCTAGATGACCAGATAAGAGTCTTCCTACTTCATTTAGGCATGTCTAAATTGAAGCAAATCAACTTCAGCCCCCCCTTGTAGTCCTCAAGACCTCCAGAAAGAATTAATCTGATCCTAAGGAAAGTATCTAAAACATGCATGAGGAATCTCCCCCTGTAGCAGCCTGTTTCACTACACTGAGTATAAAGGAGGACTCCCCTTAGTTAATCTACTAAATTTGACTAAGCCTCCTGTAGACAACTAAATTTAGACAACTAAACTTAGGTGGGAGGAATTCCTCCCCAGCAGTTTACGTGGCAGTTAGAAATTATGCTCTCGCTGTCGTGGGCAAAGATGAAACTGGCTGTTTGTCTTGATGAGACTGAAGGCATACTGTCAGGACCCAGGGAGGATTTCACAATTGCCCTGTTCTGTGTCTGTTTTGAGAAGCTGCTAGAGACTTGAATTAGTCACTCCAGTATGTTCCTCATACAATTCATTTTAAAACTGATAGTCATTTCATTGTAATCTTATCATGATTAGATGATTTTCTTCACATGTATCCTCTCACTCAAGTTGAAATAGTTTGGTATACTCTTGAAATGTACAGCTCTGGGTACACTTACAGTGTGAAATAATGGCCAGGGACCAGGAACACTACAGAAAAATCTCAGTTCTTTTTTCCAATACGTTTTTGGCATGGTATGTGACATCAGGCATTTATGGTTCTGTTTCCTTTTTCATGCAACTTCTACTGCAATTCAAAGTAACTTTTGCAGTAACTACCATGATGGTAGTTTGCATTTCACCTATTAGCTTCTAGGTATTCCAATAACACTATATACATACATATATATGTATATACACACTGTATGTATATACACACACACACTAAATACATGTATGTATTTGTATGTGTATGTGTATATGTATATGTATAGGGTTTATGTGGCAAGGGCTTGGTAGCAGGGGGACTGCAGGGTACCCTCTGTGACAAGACTCCAGAAGTTGCCCCACATTAGTTCAGAGCCAGTTTCAGCCAGCTCCAAAGGGACCTGTTGATGATGATCAGAACTGAGCCAATAAGCAATGATGGTTGGGCCTCTGCAAGAGCAGATTTAAGAATCTACTGCACAAAAGCAGCTGGGAGAGTGGGGTGAGAACCAGCCCTGCAGCCCCCAAGGTCAGTGCAGAAGGAGGGCAGGAGCTGCTCCAGGCAGGCAGCAGCAGTTCCCCTGCGGCCTGTGGAGAGGCCCCTGGTGGAGCAGGCTGTCCCCCTGCAGCCCACGGGTCCCACATGGAGCAGATCTCCACGCTGCAGCCCGTGGAGGAGCCCCCGGTGGAGCAGGTGGATGTGGCCTGGAGGAGGCTACAGGCAATGCTGGAGCAGTTTGCTCCGGACGGATGGACCCCGTGGTACGAAGCCATGTGGGAAGCAGTTCTTGAAGAGCTGCTGCCTGTGGTTAAGCCTACATAGGATCAGTCTGGGGAGGACGGCATCCCGTGGGAGGGACCCCACGTGGAGCAGGGGCAGAGAGTGACCATGAAGGAGCGGCGGAGACGAAGCGTTAGGGACTGACCGCAGCCCTCATTCCCTGTTCCTCTGTGCTGCTCGGGGGAGAGGAGGTAGAAGAAAGTGGATGGGGGGAAGGTGTTCTTAGTTTGCTTTTAGTTTTCCACTTTCCCAGTCCACTGGTGATAGGCAATAAATTACATTAATCTCCCAATGCTGAGTCTGTTTTGCCCATGGCAATAATTGATGAGTGATTTCCCAGTCCTTATCTCAACCCTTGAGCCCTTTCCATCATATTTTCTTACCCTTTTCCATTGAGGAAGGGGAGTAAGAGAGCATTTATGGTGGAGTTCAGCTGTCCAACTGGGTAAAAACCACCATAACATTATATATATATATATATATATATATATATATGTGTACATATGTAACAGGGTTTTGTCTTTTTTTTTTTTTTCCCCATTTTGACCACTGTGGAAAGTGTAGTTAAGAACAGCTTATTTTAGCTGCACTTTTTCTTGATTTACAAGGTCAGAATGGAGGACTTAGAAATATTCACCTGTTGGCTGACAAAGTGTAGAATTTTGCACTTGGCAACTGACCTGACCTGTTTGGGATTGAGAGTGACGGTCTTACAGGAGTGGTACTTATTTGTAATGCATTAACTTGATGCAAGATGATGACCCGTCTTTTATGCTGTATTACAAGTTTGGTGGAATAGTCCTTGAAGTTTCATTATTCTGGAAATCTCCAGCTATTAAAAAAGATATAACCAGATCCACTTTACAGACTGTTTAAGCAGCAAAAAACATCTTCCATTCCTTTTACTTGGCAACCTACCCAGACTCTGCCTCCATCTTCCAACTTCATTTTGCAAACTATGCTAGTAGAAGATTCAAGTCATGTGAATGTATTTCAGAGGAAACATCCATGCTGAAAATGTATTCAATCCATACAATCCTGTAATTTAGAATACATCCATGTCTACTGAAGCAAACTTTAAAAAAGAACAAAGTTGCATCATACAAGGAGCCATTTTTATTTTTTTTAGTAATAACTAGAATTAATATCACAATACATTTAGGCATTCGTAGGTGGTGTGGGGAGAATATTATCTTAAGAAAAATATACAAAGCATATTTATTCAGATTCAGTTAGAAACAACTAAAACAATTATTAGAAACAACTAAAACAATTTGCTTCTAGATTTAAAAGGCCACGAGGTAATTAATTCATGAACTTTTATGGCTTTCTAGATGGTAGATTTGGTTCTAACCTGCAACTGAACATAAGCAATAGAAATCTCAATTACTGTTCCTCGGAGGCTTTTCTGGAGGTATTTTAAGCATAAAATAGTTTTCCTTGTCTTACCATCTGAATCAATATTTCACGACCAAGGTTGATTTTCAGAATTTCTGAAGAATAGTTATTAAAGCCAATGAATCCTTTAGTATGGTTATAACATAGAACATTACTGCCTATGTTGTTCCATTGTATATAATACTTTTATAAACTTAAAAACAAACTAATGAGCAACAAAAACAACTACAACAAAATACCTGCAGAGATTTGTTTTCAATCAAGAAGAAACAGAAAATAGATGTAGCTAGAGACAAATCACTCTTGACTTGTTCTGGGAGTCAGTACAAAACCTTGGGCAGAGTTTAATGAATATAATTGGAAAAGTGTCCATTGCCATCCAAAACAGAATGCCTTTTCTTTGTTTAGCAATTAAATTCTACTTACTTGATTATATTCTACTTTCTTAATCTGTACTGTACAGTGCATAGAAAGCATAAATCCAAACTCTTTTCAATGCTGTTCAAAATCAAGATTACATACTGGTAAACCTAGTTATAACTGAAGAGTTTATTGGGCAAAACAAGCTACTGTATCAATTCATTTCCTCTATGTGTAGAAAATGAATGCATTCCTAGTAGCATTCTTCTGTAATTCTAACATTGTGCCTGGTAAAAGGCAAGTCTGGGAGAAGAGGTTCTTATTTTTATTTTACCTCCTGACCCTTCAGTACCAGTCAGTCCTGAATGTAGAACCCAAGACTGACTCTTCCAAGTGCTGTAAGCACTTGTCTTTGGCATCACACTCTCATCCCTTGTCTCTAGCCTAGTCAGTTTTGAATCTCTTCTTCAGTGGTGCAATTCAGAAGGAACACTGAAAGATATGATCCTTCATTGCAACACTGTCATTAGGAGACACAAGTTTAAACCATTTCCAGATATTTCTGCATTATTTGTCCCAGTGCTATGAACACTGAACCATTTCATGAAAACCAAGAATAACATCTCTTTCTGGTTTGAAAGCAGTGATCCCAACTCATTTGCCTGAAAAACAGATTAGATGGTCTTACCTTTAATAAAGAGTTTCTAACCCTGGGTCTTACCTGAAAAGGAACAATTTCCTCTAGATCCGTAAATGAGGGTGGCAACTATCTTCCCACAAAGAAGTGGGATTTACAGGCATCTGTTCTCCTTTGCTATGTCTTTTTGCAATGCTGTCACTTTGAGACCCCATCTTGAAGGATTTAAGCTTTTCTATGCACACAGTAAGGAATCTATTCATGAAATACAGGATAATCCTGTCATATAACTGAAGCCTTCTATTGATCAAGCCGAGTGTTTCTTTAAAACATACCTAATTGTGTGTACAAGCCTCGAGAACCCATGAAAATAACCCATAATACACTCAAGTACCAGTGAGACGGGGAACTTTCTTGCATATTTAATGATCAGAGCAATTCAAATCAGTGCTATAGTTTCAATTCTGAAAATAATGAATTCAGCTGCTGTAACTGCATCTACATCAGTTTGTTATCATATCAAAAAAGTACTATTTAAGTGAATCTCTTCGTTTTCTTTCTCCTACCATGCTTTGTTTGATAGTGCAGAGCAGCCTGTGGCATGAGAATTAGATTCCTTCCCAATGACCCAAAGCCAAAGCATGCACTCCAAGCATATGCCTAGTGCATCACAGCTGCTGCTGCACAGTTAATAGCACCGGGACAGAGCTCATGTTGGGTAAGTCCCCCGAAATATAGGGTTCTCAGAACCTTCTCTGTCACTCCAGGTATATGGTACTATTGCATTACATTAATTGCTGAGGAAGGTGCAGTGTTAGAGTATCTTTTCCACTGCACCTTACAAAAAGAAAAAATAACAATCTCTAGTGCACTGTTGTGACCCACTAAAGGCTTGCAGATGCTTTTAAGGAGCATAAAGCAATTCTCAGCTAGCAAACTGGTGCCTTTTTTTTATCCCTGGTTCTGTCACATGTGGATATGTGGTCACAGGTGGTTTTCTGAATATAGCCAAGACAACAGGCTCTTGTCATGTCAGGCACAGGTGTACACCTGCTTCTGCTTCCTCTTTGGTGGTTGCTCTTGATAAGGCTTGATTGCTTTTCACAGTTAAAAGCAAGATTGGAATGTTTAGTTGTTTTAGCAATTGCTCAGCTTCTCTCATCAAATAAGACTGGACTTGTAGGGGAGAAGCAGAACTGGTCACCAGCCAATTCAATTCTTCACTTCTAACTTCTCACCTGACACAAATTGAAGTTTGGTAGATAGGCTGCTAACAGCTTTCTCAAGATGGCTGACTTGATTTCCTTACACTTACTATTTTTGTTTTAGTCTGGGTTGTTTTATCTATCTATTTATTTATTTATTTTGGAGGAGAGGTGTGAATAAAATGAGAATTTAATTGAAGAAGTGTGAAGGAAAAGGTAAGGATAAAAGCTCTTGCTTCGGAGGTGGCACATGATATTGAAGTCATCTTATGTTGTTACCTCTGAAAATATTACAGCAACAAGTTGTGAACACACTAAAAATCATTGCTCATTGTCCCGTAGCAAAAGGCACACATAATAGTGTATTCTAAATCTTTCTAGTTAATAGATGTCATAGATAGAAATAGCTAGGTGGAATGGTTGTCATTAAGCAGGCAGTTAATAAAATTTATTTAAGTAGGTCATTGTGATTATAATTAGAAGTAACAGGGTAAAAGTTAGCAGAATAAAATATCAGCTAAATATCTCAAAAGTATTTTGAATAGTGACCTGTGTTGGACTGTGAAACTTTTTCCTCTGGTGTTGAAATACTTGCATATGTATTCATCATTTATATTCTGTGGTGTTTTGCCTTTCTAATGTGGTATGAAAATCATGTATCTATGAAAATTATTAGGAAATCTTGCTGCCTCTGATTTAATCCTAGCAGTATATAGCTCTAATGGGGCAAATAGTGAGCCAAGTATCATAGATCAGAAGCAACCAGATGGCAGCCCAGAAGGGCTCTGACGTCTTCTCAAATGTGGAGTAACAAGGTACCAAACTGTGGGATGATGACACCCTGTTGCCTGCTAGCACTTTGTGTCAAGGCAAAAACTTTAATTGCCCCCAAAGTGCCTGCAACAGCTTTGTATGTGCCAAGTGATGACTGCTAATGCATCTTGTCTTCATTTTCTCATCAGATATAGATTTAATGGGAGACATTCTTGACTTCATTATTAGAAGCAACAAGTGCACAGTAAACTAGCTCATGGAATAAGGTACAACTGCACAAGCATCTCCCATCCACACCAGTGTGTTGCCAGCATCTTCTTTGAATTCTCAATATTTTCTGGCCTTTTAGCACTACAGGAGGAAGAGACATGCTCCTTTCCAGCCTTCTGCCCCAGGGCATTTTATAGACTGCACAGCCAGGGAGCAGTTTGACAGTAACACCCCTGGCATTGCAACTGCCTTGCTGTGCATCATGTGTATTCCTCTCTCCCCAGTGGACATCTACACTCAGTGTATTCCTTGGCTTGTCTTAATGAGTAACCTGGCAGAGCATACCTGCTGGGGAGGCAGCCTGTGTCCTTCCTGTCATGACTTTCTCCTTACCCAGTTCAGTGTTCTTTCTCTACTGACATTTTATGTCTAACAACTATTAAGTTGAGGTGACTCTGGGCAGCCATGTGGAGAATATGTGAACTAGAGCTTGCACTGCTGATCTGAGACTTGGGACTGCTCACCAGCAGCATTGGTTCTCGGGCAGAACCACACTGCAGATGTGCGTGAGGCAGAAACATGTCTTGCCTGTCTCTCCAGAAGGGCATGGGTCTCCCACTGGGCTTGTTTCATACCTCTTAGTCACTTGTGGACATCTCTGACAGCCTAATGTACCATCTTATGCCTCTACACACCACTTTTCAGACGTGTCGAGAATTCACTGAATTCTGCTCAGCATGTGAGATTTGGCTCCAGATCTACACAGTGTCTGTATGGAGGTGTATATGAGCATCTTAGGTGACAGTGTAGCCTTGAGAGTGTTGCAGCTTACCTAAGATGAGGTGAACAACTTTGCAAGTTCTCCTAATCCTACTGACTAAGGTAGTTGTTAAGTGGCCTAAAGATAGGTGTCTGGTGCCATCTGAGATGTCATCTTGTCTGCCTTCTACCTGTGGCCAAAGAAGCATATACTCTTTTTGGCTAGTCCCCAGGGGTGACTCAGACATATCTCAAAGATTATCTTAAAGGATATCTTAAAGGTCGTTAGACTTTTTGTTTGGAAAATTAATCCAATCCTGGCTATCCAACAACAGAGGTCATTCAGGGACTTACCTCAAATGTTGGTGTCTACATTTAGACAGTTAACGTAGGTGTCTTAACCCTGAGCTGAATCCCACCCCCAGTTTTACCCTCCAAAAAGAAGTACTCTAAAGGGATGAGATTGCCTGAAGCAAAATGACAAGAACTTGCCAGTAAATGATTGTCATATATATGCAGCACTTTGACATAGCTCTCATTCAAACAGTTGGTTGCTTCTCGTAAATAAATATGAGTATACTTTTAGGGTCCCTGGCAGTAGGTGTGATTCTCAGTTCTGTGTAATTTACTGTATTCAGATGGATACATTCTGTTGCTTGATCCACTGCCCAATGTGTGTGTGTGTGTTACAATGTCATGTATGGCCCAGTCCTGCCAGTTGGTAAGCCACTGCTAAAACTGGTGAATATTTTCTACTCTTACTGATCTCCACATTTCACAGAATCAAGCTACCCTCGTTCAGTCAAACAGAAAAATTGTGTCTCAGAAGAGGAGGGTTTTATTGCCAGCTGTTTTTTCTGCCTCGGGGTTGACCTTATGTTTTTATAAAATTAGGTTGATTAAGTTCTCCCTGACATTCCACTGTGCAACAAGGAATGGAACTACTCTGCAGAAGAAATCTAAATTATACTACCTTTGAATTAGTCCCACTTGTCTCACTAGCTAAGCAGCTCTGAGTGTAATTATTCTAGAAACAGTTTGACCTCTGAAAAACAAGGTTGATGATTTTTGCCATGAGTGGTTACTGTGAGTGACATTAAAACCTCTTCCAACATTTACTTCCTCAACCAGAGTTGAATAAGCACTCAAGAAGAGCATGTACCAATGGCAATTTTATTTCCCCCCTTATTCCAAGTAGTGAGTACAGAGGACTGAGGAATGTGTACTTCATGAACATGCTCTCCTAGGCATCTGATAGCCTTGCATTTTTTCTTGCTGTAAAAATATTACTTTGAATTTTTCAGTTCTTAATCTTTCCCAAAGGGAATCTTCTTTACATCCACAAACCTTCACTTTAAGTGGGGTGATTTAAAGATAATTGCCTTCCTTTTCTCTCAGGGCCCTGGTAAAACAGTATTAACTGTTTTTATGGTAGATGACAGGTTAACAGTTCCTTATCATTTCTCAAGGGCTATTGCACATCTGGAACTGTAGCTCTCAATGGAAAGAATGTCATTACATAATTTTAGATTTCCTCAAATAGAAACCACCAGTGTTGGCTAGAGCATCGGTACACTAACCCATTTCAGAACTGTTCAGCACTCCTTTTAGTTGGCTGTGGCTTGCCCAGTGGCCATGTGTGCCATGTGGATGTGGTGGTTTTACTCAGGTGGGCAGCTGAGCTCCACCACAACCGCTCTCTCACTCCCCTTCCTCAAAAAGGGAGAAAATATGATGAAAAAGGCTCAAGGGTTGAGGTAAGGACAGGGAGATACTCAACAAGTATCGTCACGAGCAAGACAGACTCAGTGTAGGGAGACTGGAGAAAATTATTGCCTATTACTAGCAAGCTAGAGAACTGAGAAACAAAGAAAACAAACTAAAGACACCTTCACCCCAGCCACCCACTTCTACCTCCTTCCTGCAAGCTGTACAGAGGAACAGGGAATGGGGGCTGCGGTCAGTCCCTGACGCTTCGTCTCCGCCACTCCTTCACGGTCCCTCTCTGCCCCTGCTCCCCGTGGGGTCCCTCCCACGGGATGCCGTCCTTCCCGAACTGAGCCTGCGGGGGCTGCCCACAGGCAGCAGCTCTTCAGGAACTGCTCCCACACGGCTCCGTACCACGGGGTCCATCCCCCAGGAGCAAACTGCTCCAGCACGGGTCCCCCACGGGCGGCAGCTCCCCCCAGACCCCCTGCTCCTGCGTGGGCTCCTCTCCACGGGCTGCAGCTCCGGCCCGGGGCCTGCTCCTGCGGGGGCTCTCCATGGGCCGCAGCCTCCTCCAGGCCACCTCCACCTGCTCCACCGGGGGCTCCTCCACGGGCTGCAGCGTGGAGATCTGCTCCGTGTGGGACCCATGGGCTGCAGGGGGACAGCCTGCTCCACCAGGGGCCTCTCCACGGGCCGCAGGGGAACTGCTGCTGCCTGCCTGGAGCAGCTCCTGCCCTCCTTCTGCACTGACCTTGGGGGCTGCAGGGCTGGTTCTCACTCCTTGCTCTCCCAGCTGCCGTTGCACAGCAGGTTTTTTCCCCCTTCTTAAATCATATTTCACAGAGGCGCAAACAACATCATTTATTGGCTCAGCTCTGTGTAGTGGTGGGTCCCTTTGGAGCCAGCTGAAACTGGCCCTTATCTAAGATGGGGCACCTTCTGGATTCTTCTCACAGAAGCCTCCCCTGCAGCCCCTTGCTACCAAAACCTTGTCACGTAAACCCACTACAGTGGGGAAGCACAGACCAGCAAGGACTGGTGGAGATCCCTCCCAAGGACACCAGGAGGCAGTTTGGTGATATGGAAGTGATGGCTGAAGTGTATGTTTCTGAGATAAAATCCACTAGCTGTGCTTTCAGGGAAAATGCTGTTGTCGACCCAGAATAATGTGTTCTTCATTTAGTTAATGCACCCCATGAGCATAGAAATCATAACAGAGTCATCATTAATTTTTCAGCATTTTATTTGCAGTTTCATTTGTGCTCTGCTGTTCTCCCTATATATGTGTCCTGAATACTTGTTTTTCTTTCATTAGGTCCTTATATGTCCCCTCCTACCAACTTCATGGACAATTTTCTTTGTGGCTTTGCTTCTCTCTTTTACTCTAGCAAGTTTTCCTGGCAACTCAAATTCATCTTGGCCTAGGTTTTTGTCTTCTGTGTTGCACTGGAACCTGAAGCCAAGTTACTCAATGTTGATCAACTTGTGTTCCAAAATCTATGTGTAAACACTGAGATGTGTTCTGATTTTATAAAATACAATTTTCTGTAAGTCTGTATTGACTTGGATGGAACCTGATGAATGTTAGGTTTTTTTGTTTTTTTTTTTTTGTTTGTTTTTTTTTTTGTTTGTTTTTAATCATGTTAAAATGTGCTCAAATGAATGTTTAAACCCATGTTTTGGAACAGCGTGCATATAATTCATAACATTGGCCTGCTCTCATATTAACATAGCAATCTAATAAGTGAGAAGAAATGCTGTAGATTGTGTCTAAACATATATTGCCTTTACAAACTCACTGTCTTTTATAGCTACATCAGATGGTTTTCTTTTATATTAGTAATATTACTTTGTTCCTTGCTCACAGGAATAAGTTTGTTTCAGCAGTTCAGTACTAAAATAGCATTATTTCATCTTTTCCTTATTTCCTGAAGACAGAGATAAAGCTGAATTCCTTCCTAAATGGAAAATGACAGTGCAGGTAACCTATGTGTTGCTGCTAAAGATAACTTTAATCCTCCATTTAAAATGAATCCCAGAGTGACTCAGAAACTCAGTCAGAGTCAAAGATATTATTGTTTTCTACAAATGCATCATGAAGTTGGGGAGTTAGAAAACTTTCTTTAAAAGCAGGTGCTTGAAGAAGAAAAAGTGGCTATAAGCAAATTTAGACTTGAAATTAGGTTTTTAAAGAAGCATGTTCTGCAATGATATTCTAGAAGCAGCAGATATTTGAGAACAAGAAACTAACTACTTTCAAGATAGATTTCTTAAAAGTATATAGCAGTGTTACAAATAACCTTTTTGTTTTTACTAATAGTTTTCCCTTTGGTTTATGTGGATTATGATCAGCTTCAGTTACCAGACTCTCATCTTTAGAAGAAAAAGTTATTTGTAAATGGAAACTCCATCAATAGCAACTGAATTTGAAAAAAATTCCTACATTCAGTATGTTAACTGTGCAATGTTAGCATGCTGGGGACAATAAGAAATATAGGATTCACCTGCACAGTGATGTTTAATTGTTTGTATTTGCACCTTTATGTACCTTAGGGTCAATTTTTTCCTCTTAGAAAACTAACTTAAAGGAAAAGTAGGTATTACTTCCCTTATATTGTATATATATATATATCCTTTGAACATGGGTGAGCTTCTTCATTCTTTCAAGGTATTTTGTGAGAATTCCAGTGCTTACCAACGGTTTGGAATGATGGTTTAGCATAGTATATGAAAGAGGATGTATGACACACTTATGGTGTAGGCCATCACTGCTGCTATATGCATACGTATTTAGAAGGGAATTAAGATAGGAAGTAGGTTTTCTGTAAAGTGATTTTTTTTCCAAACTCTGATCATCTCAGGGCTTGGAGTTAGTTAGGTCATTGCTTTACCTGATTTAAAATAGTGAAAGGCACTATCCCACATAAGAGGAGGTATCCCTAATCAAGGCAGGGGCATATCTTCCATCGTCTACTCGTCTTTGTTTAATTTTGACAAAATTCCAGGTCATATTTACAATTTCTTCTTTTCAAAATGAATGTTTTGAACATCTTTGCTTAAGAAACGTCTTACCATGAAGATGTTCAAGCCTATGATGTTCAAACCCACCTATCAAAAGAAAAAAATGTGGATTTAACTGAATTGCTTTCAGCAGGCCTCTCATTCTCTTTCTCCATTAATTTTAGAAGGATTCCAAGATAAATACATCCCAGATAAGCAACTCTAGAAAGGTATCTAAGTTTAGGTAGGTCGAATCTAGGTGCAGCCCTACTTAACATGTTTATCTACAGTACTGACCCCTTATATTCTACTAGTATGAGATGGCTTCATTTTATTGACTTGAGAAACAGTAAACACTATAAACTTCTCTTCCTGATGATTGATGTCTGGTTTTGGTCACTGACAAACCTGATATACTGGAAGAAAAAAAGATTTTAAACTCAAAAAACAAAATACTGTCTCATATTTATGTTTTACCTATCTTGCTCGATAAAGTAAAATGATGACAGGTATATTTAGAACAAAGTTTTCAAGAAGAAAGTTCATGCAGTTCACAGGGAACATTTGACATTCATAACTACAAGAGGTCACAGAGTCAAAGACTTACTGAGTACTAAGAGAGCCAGAGAAGTATGTGATGCATGTAAGTAAAGAGAAAACTGACTAAAAGTCAAGCACTGGGGAGGAAAATGATTACTGCAAGGGTGAAAAAAAAAATAGCAAAACTTATATATATGTTTCACCACAGAATTAAATACATTCATCAAGAGGTTTCTTTTGCTTTTCCCTTGAGACCAGTTATTTCACTACTGCAGGAAGCAAAGTACAGAAGTTTAGTCTAATCTATCTAGCAGAATGAAATACAAAATTAATTCAAAGACTTATAGAAGAATTTTTTTTTTCTTTTCCCAAAAATGGAAGCTTATTGACAGAAAACATCTGAGTAAGAAAAGAACATGAGTTATCAGCAGATTGGAGGTTATAATTATGATACATCCTTAAACAAGACAATTGTAGGTCTAGAACTGTATCATGCAAAATATCTAAGCATGAGATATGGAAATATTAAAATAATTGCCCAAGAGGGCATGGAAGTGTGTTTTGGAGTAAAATGCATCCTTCAGGTCACACAGAAAAAGATTATGTGGCAAAGCAATAGTACAAATGTGAAAGGAGACAGAAAATTCAATCTGATAGCCCACTTGCAGACATTTATTGCCATTTGAATGACTATGGGTACCAAGGTGTTTGGTGTCTGACACCAAGAGCTGATGGGAACCCATGTCCATCCAGGGAAGTGGCTGTGTCATAGATCAAGGCACCCTGGGATATTTTAGGTGGCATCGAATCATGAGCAGATGGCCAGAAATATAAAGGATCTAGATTTGTGCAGCCTGGCAAAATGAAGTCTAAGAGAAGAGAGAGTTTTCTCTGCAGATATGGGAGGATAAACCTGACAGCAGTCCTCAGCAGCTGAACCTTATTTAGGATTGAGGAAATTGTCTCATCAGAGAGATGAGGCTCTGTCTGCCACTGCTAACAGGAACAGAGGAGAAGATGGTGGGTCAAACCGGGGAATCCCAGCTACTTCTAACAGGGTGTCTGATCTGCTCTAGCAAAGATTGTCTGAAAGAGCTGCCTGTGATAAAGAAGCTGGGTTTGGTGACCCAGACTTTTCTAGTTCTGGCTTCTCAGGACCGGGAAGCAGTGCTGATTTTCTCTAGACCTGTCTGATGAGAAATTTCAGCTGAGATATTTGAGCTAATCCTTACATCTGTGACTTTACCACAACTTCTGAGCTTCTTGATAGCTAAAAAAATATTTCATAGAATCATTAGAATCATTAGGATTGGAAAAGACCTCCAAGATCATCTGGTCCAACCATCACCCTACCGCCAATGTCACCGACTAAACCATGACCCTAAGCACCACGTCCAACCTTTCCTTGAACACTCCCAGGGACGGTGACTCCACCACTTCCCTGGACAACATGTTCCAATGCCTGACTCAAAGAGCTCCTGTTAACTAAGTTTAAGTTTGCTGAGGTTTTCATAGGACTCCTTGTGCCATTCAGCTTTTATTAGATTGTCTTGCCAAGCAAGAATTCCCATACTGAGAATAATGTTTGCAGCTCTGAGTTCGGTTAGTTTGTGTTTAGATGAACTTGTCCCATTCTGGCTCTAGGTGCAGGAAACATACCACAAATGCTTCAAAATGAAGTTGCCTACTCCCTAATTCCAGGGATAGATCTGAATTATTGCTTTTTAAGCTAGATGAGTGGAATCATGGCCTAAATGAGCACAGAATTAATCCTCTGTTAATTGGAAATCATGGCAAGACATATTTTCCACAGTGAAAGTTTCTACATCAATTATTTATTTCCTTTTCTATCCCTGTCAAATATAGTTTTCCCTGAATACAATAGTGGAATAATTATGTGCCTGCAAGAGGAGTCATTATTTAGGATAAAAGGCTTCACATAACATTTGAGAAAGCATCTGATAAGTGAGTGCCAGATAGCTAGCTAGATTTGTTGTTAAGATTTTCAGGTGATCTGTTTTTAAAGGCTTTGTGTTGTAACATGGTGATGTACATTCTTACATTCTTCTGACTTTTTAACCCAAGAAAGAAAATACAAACTTCCTGAAGGCTACTCAGAGTATTTTGACTATTACCAAGCTACCATAATTACTGCTAGATAGGTTGTCTATACAGCAGTGTATTAAACATGCCTGTATTAGTCAGGGAATCCACATGAAAACTTTCTGGTTTCACCACTTCCTGGGAATGAAAGTTCTCTTATTGTTACTCTTTATATTTTTAACTCCTGTTCTCATTTAGCAGGAGACTTTTAATCCTCCATTTATGCAAATGCATAAATCACAATTTGGCCATGCAGACAATTTTCTGAAAAGAAATGTTCTTCTGGATTTAAGCAGCCTTATGTAATACCTCATCAAAGTATTCATTAAGGTATGTTCTGTGCTATACATTTAAAGGTCCTGAGTGACATGAAGCTGTCATTTTATGACTTCTGGTAAATAGAATTTGTCAGACTTCTGGTTTTATATTCTATTATTTGAAGCCCTTATTGCTACAAGGGCAGGAAGGGGTTAGTCATCATGTAAGATAGAATTTATTAAGGAAAAAAGTTATCATTATTTTTGTCAGGCTTTGGTCCAGACAGTAGATTGTTTTTGGTGTTCATCTAGTTAACCAACCAAAGTACAGATTTGAGTCATTTTAACCATTTTGTTGTCACTGTTGTTGTTGTTGGGGCTTATTGCCAATGGACAATCATATTTTTTAGTGTTGTATAGCTATTTTTTGTTGTTGTTTTTGTTATCCAATATGATTGTGGAACATTGTCTACTATCGAGTCTAATTGGTTTGCTGTGAACTAAGTTTGATTTTGACTTATCTTTGTAATTCTTTTTGCTTGAGCTAGTGTGATATTATTAGTAGCTGGGCTTAGGTGAAAAGCTTTCCTGATTTTATTTTTTAACAAAGTCTTTTAGTTAAACATACTAAAATGCACTGACTTATGTGTCTCTGGATAAGCAGTATAAGGGCAAAACCATTAAGGGTCTGAATGGAAACAGGCCAATAAATTCCAAAGACTGACCAGTTTCTCCTAATTAGTCTTCATTTCTTACCAGCTTTTGTTTTGTTTTAGTTCAGTCTCTTTCAGAGCTCCCTGCAAAATACACATACCACTCTGAGGGCAGCAGCCAGTAAAGAAATGTTTATGTGAGCACGTATATTTGTACACAGATCTCTTCACAGCTGGCTTGCTATCAGTCCTAAATACTAGAAAGCTTCTTAACTTATTCTCGGGGTGGCTTAGCTTGTACAGCTGAAAATGGACCCCCATTGGAGTGTTTTTATTAGCAAGTCTTTACTAAATGTATTTGGGCAGTCTGCCCACAACCTCCCTTTTCTGGTCAGACTGCATGCTGCTTGGAGCTTCTTCATATGAAGCATGGAAAGACGTGGATCTGCATGTAAACACATTCTGAAGCACAGAAATCTCACTCCCACTTGTAGCATAACTCTTACAAGCAATGCTTCAGAAAGGCTCCTGCCCTGTATTTCCCAAGCTGTTCTGCCTCCCCTTCCCTTTCCTCCCCAAGCCAACATTTACATCCACTCCCTTGCTGCCCAACCACGATGTGATTTCCCAGCAGAAATTGTGTACTTGCTGCTTCTGCCATGCTTGGGGAGAGTTTAGAGAAACCCTCCACCCACCCTTTAAGCAGAGGACAATCCCCTCCCCACATCTTCTGAGAAATGTTGATGCACTGTAAGAATACTGCAGGATCACACCCACAGAGCATAAGGTCAGTGCTACTGTTGGGAATGCTGGAAGAAGACCTTCTGTGTAGCCAGATGACACTGGAGTACATTATCTTGAAAATTATTTTGGAGAGCTCCTTGAGTTTACCCAGGAGAATAACACCAGCCAAGCAGACAGGGAGGTCAGCTCAACTGGATGGTGCAGCCATTCATTAAGATCACTATCTGCGTTACTGCCGTCTCTGTCCTTCCCCCCTCAAACTGTCTGCCTACTCCATGTAGCCTGGGCTTACATCATTCGTGCTCCATCATTTCAAAGAACAGGTATGTGTCAGTCCATGGAAAGAATTCTTTCTCTCCTTTGCTCTGCTAGTATGCTTCAATATTCTCCTCTGAGCAAGAGCAAATAGTTCAGGCTTCAGGCTCATTCCCTTACTTTCCTGAGTATTTGCATACTGCTACTCATCATCAAGATGTAACCATAGATGCTGTTGGGTTTTTTAAAGGAATGCCTCTTTCTAGTTTGCATAAAACGGGAAAGATGAACTAATATATTATGTACTAGAGAGCTGCTATCATCTAATAATGTTTTGTTTGTTTGTTTGTTTTGTTTGTTTAATTTGAGAAGCTGTATTTTCTCTGATAAGTTAAGTGAAATTATACTCAGTTTTAGCTGTATTTGAAGAAATGAGTTCTTTTGAAGAATTTGAAGAATTGAGTTCTGTTTTTAACACTTATGCAGATTCACAATGGCAAGTGCCTGTTCCCAAATCATCCTACCCTGATATGATCCTTTGCTCTGTACATGGCATTTCTAATATCTCTCAGTAAGTATTTTTTTCCATAAGCCCCTGAATCTGATCTTTTGGTATTTCTCATGTTGATAAGAATCCTAATCTTAAATGTCACTGTTACATGAAGAAACTGTCATTTCCCACTGAGATCTGATGTGATGTCAGCCCTAAGAGATGAAAGTTCTCTCCTATTTGTGTAGCCTAAGTGAACATACTTACATCCTTAATCTGTAGAAGAAGCACTATACTTTAAAACCAAGATATTGCTATGAAATTGCATTCTGTCTCAAAATTGACACAAAACCATCTAAGCAAGTAATCCATGTCACTATGTTAAAGGTTTACCACATTCAGTGTCAGTATTGCACTCCCTTGGGACTCAGTCTTTAAAGATGCTAATGTAAGAAGCTGGTAGAATTTCATCGGTTGTGTATCCATTCTGTCTCAAGCTCTGGAATTTAAGAACAACTTCTTAGCTGATGTCCTGCTTTGCTGATTGTGAAGCCAGAATATACATAAGCAGAAAACATGACGACCTGCCTCCCATCATCCACTGACAGCTGCGTACTATGTCATGTTCTTTTCTTTACTGCAACTTGGGTTTCAGGGTACTTTGAGCCAGAGAACAAACAAGAGATTTAGCTCTATTCCACATGAATCAACAGCCTTGTAAGGAATGTATACCATATTATGCTATTCAGTTTATCTCCTAATTGCATGGCTACATGTTAAAGTCCAGATTGCTACTTCTGTTCTCGTTAGCTTTCAAGTCTGAAGCTGACTATAGAGCTAACAATGACAAATGACTTTCAGGAGAGGACTCTGTATATTATATTGTCAGCTATAACAATTGTATAATAAACAGTGCTGGAAGACATATATGGACAGCGGAACTCCATTACCAGTCCCAGGAATGGTCTTGGCTCTAGCAAATTACATTGTCCCGTGCAATTTTCAGACACAGTTTGGGAGTTAGCATGGACCACAAATTATTCCCAGTAGACAGTTTTCATTCAGCTGTCTTATTTTGGGACTGAGAGAGTTTAACAGTACAGGAACAGCTTATCCAGTTGACCTCAGTGCTAGAGATATGCTTAATTTACCTGTCTAAACATTCATTTATACACAAGTATTTGGACAGATGCTGGGTTCAGAAATGGCATTTCTTTTGTTTTTGTTCAAATCTAACCGTGTCCTGGTGACGGAAAGTGAAGGAACTTCAAGCTTCTTTTGGACTGAAGCTTATAAGAGCTGTAGTCTTGTTTTCAAAAATTCACTTTGAATATCATTTTTACTGTGTATCAGATATGATTCTGTGTCAGATTAAAGCTGGCCTGTCACAGATCTACTTTAGAAAGAAAATTTCATACTCTCATGAATATATCAAATGTCAGAATCTCTCTTTTGTCATGAAAAGTGCATATAAAATAGTTTCAGGAAATCACACTTAAATCCATGAGTTATTCACTTGTCATAACTGTGCTGGTTTCCTGAGAAGGGTACCTCCATAATTACTTCTGAAGTTTCACTTTTTTTTTTTTTTCACCCAGTCTGTAAAACAAACTCACAAGCGAAGTCAGAAGAGTACTTCAGATGACATCATAGTAGAAGCTATAAAGTGTCATAATGTCTAACTTAAAGATCAGTGTTGGAAGTAAAGCAGGTCAGTAACAATGATAATTTGAGAAGTTGCACGTGCAGGTACTGTGGAGCATGCCTGTGTCGATCCAGCTTTCCATCTGAAGGAGATGTGTGACTGGGTGTCTCTTACTGTCTCTGAAAGGATAATAATACTTAATCAGGTACTGAGGTTGGCAGAAAAAGTGGCTTGTTATGGAAGCCCTTGATGCCTGCTAGTAGGTCACTCTGAAACCCTGCTCTCTCCTCCAGCACACTGCGGGCTACAGTAGTGTTTTTGGGTAGGAACATTGTGCAAGGGAATGCAAGTCAAGGTTACAGAATCATAGAATCATAAGACAGTATGGGTTGGAAGGGACCTTAAAGCCCACCCAGTTCCAAACCCCTGCCATGGGCAACACCTCCCAGCAGACCAGGTTGCCCAAAGCCCCATCCAACCTGGCCTTGAACACCTCCAGGGATGGGGCATCTACAGCTTCTCTGGGCAACCTGTTCCAGGGCCTCACCACTCTCTGAGTAAAGAAGAGTGGTGCAGGTTTTCCAGATTCCCCTGAAAAAAAAAAAAAAAAAAAAAAAAAGTGAGGGTATGATTGTGTACTTAGGGAAAGCAAATGAGGCAAAAGCAAAGGTTGACTAAAATCCAAGGAATTCAGATTGCATTATTTTAGCTTTAACTTTGATTGGGAAACTTCTGAGTAACTTTGGTTTACAGTATGTTTATGTATATGCACATAATATAGCAGCAGAAGGTAATTTCTGGTGATTTCTTTTAAAATCAGTAAAATTAGTATCAGCTATAATTAGTAAAATTAATGTCATCCAAATAAAGATAAACAGAGTAGAAAAAAAATAATTAAGTTTGAAAACAAGACAGAATCTTTTACTGAATATTTACAGAATGTTTTATTGTTCCCTGGAACAAAAATACATGAAAAATTGCCTCAAATCATGTGAAATATTAGTTTGTAGCAGGTTTACATGAAACTGCTTCTGTAAATAAAGAAATCTTTTCTCATAAGACTGACTTCACATCAATTTTCCATTAAGTATTATGGCTTTCTCCTTTTATAAATTTCTCCTGCTCAGATACTGATGATATTTTCCTGGTTTCTGCAAAAGGCAGGGAGCACTATACAGTGCATGTATGTTCACGTGTGCGTACACACACTTTGATGGCTACAGCTGCTGTGGGACAATGATAGTTGAATATCTCAGTCAATATCTTGTCTTCCAATATCATAGTTATTTTTGCTTATTTTCCTTTAATGCTGGCTTTGTGAAAGAGGGAAGAACCCTGGAAAAGCCAGTAACTCAGTAATTACCAGGCCCTCCTGATAAGAGATTTAAATAAGTTCCTCTTTCTTTCAAAAACTGTTCTGAGCCCTAAGCTACTGCTTATTCCAGGTCTGTGATTTTTTTAATTTTTTTTTTTCTGCTGGAAATAACATCAAACCATTGAAAAACAGACTCTGTTGCTGAGACTACTACACACTATTTATAATTACCAGTGTATATGAAAATCTAAGCTGTCTGAAGTTCAATATGCTCTCTGACACTGGTTTGTTTCCTTACATCAATATCCAACTCAAATTAATTTCACTAATGCAAAGGTGTGTTAGAGTGCTTTGTTGCTGTTTGTTGTTGTTGTTGTTTTGTTTTGTTTTGTTTTTTTAAGATAAAAGCACAAATGTAATTTAAAATTTTGCTTCCAAAATAAAGATTTTAAAAATGTGTGGAAAAGGGTTTAAAACCTAATTTTCTTAGTCAACTGTTTAAAAATGAAATTAAGAATAACTGGGAGACTACAAACAAAGGAGAAAGGACTGATCAATACAGTAAGATGGGTTTTATAGGTCAAAAAGTGCAATACTGTAAGAGTAGTCATCATAAATCAAGCTGATGAGACACTTGAAAGGGAAATTATATCTAAATTAGTATTTAACCATGTTAATGAAGAAGGGTATGACTTTTTTTTGTTCTATTGTATCTGTGTAAAACAGGCCAGACAAATCACTCTTGGGAAGTGCCTTACTCTCAGCTTTAAACTCTGAGGGCAGGAATCAGTTTCCAAAGCAGAATAGGGGTGTTTGGGGCCATTTGAGATGGCCAAGACTTCAACACAGGGCTGGCAGGTGCGACATGAGACCTGCAGGAGACCTCTGCCCTTCTGTAGAAACAGCAGAAGATGGCATGGCTTACTCTAGGCAATGCCATGATGATAAATGTCAATATTTAAATAAATGAATTGTGCTCCTAAAATTAATTGAGATTAATCTTCCATAGGAGGTTGTGCGCCATTCAAATGTGTCTCATGCCACCGGAGAAGCCCTAAAGCATACTGCATAGCCTCCTGTCATTAGAAACTGCTTGACTCTAGAGGGACTACAGTTAGTCCATTATATTTCATTTGTTATAATTACCTAGCCTATAGCTAAACATTTTACAAATGTTGAGCTGCATTTTTTTGTAGATTTAGTACCTTATTTTTGAAAAATTCCTTGGGATTCTTAAAGTATATCATAAGTATAGATTAGAGTATGTAGTACATGGTATTAGAGTATACATTACATGGTCAGACTAATGGGATGAAAGTCATTGAATACTTTTTATAATAATGAATATAACATTAATCAATGTTTGTGTTAATATTTGTTCTATCATTTCTATAACTAGCATGAATAGCATAATTCAAAATACTGCTAAGGAAAAGAACAAAGATAAATTATTTGGCACTATTTGAAGCTGATTTGTTTTATCTAGTTGTGGGAAAGTTAGTTTCAGTTTTTTATTGGTTTTTAATTCTATTTGGAGAAACATGCACTTTTAAAACAGATATATTTTCAGCTATGACATAATTATCTAGTAAAGATTATTTCAAAATGAATACCTTTTCATGAATGCTTTTTTCATGCAATGATATATTTTTATTTTCATTTTTTAAATCCCTAGCATGAATCTTAATCTTAAAACATTCCACAGCTGGGTTTTCAGCTAGTCACCAGAATTTCAAATTATCCTGTGCATGTTTTGTAAATAAGGAGAATGGGTATTCAGGTATTCCCAAAACATAATATACAATATTATCTCTTCATATGCAGGGTCTTAAAGAGTGAGTATCATACTTGCACAGTTATTAAGTTTTAGCTCTTTTACTGAAAGTGCTAAAACTCCCTTATCTGGATTAAAAGATCATGGATTAGTAGAGAAGAATACTGATCAAAATACTATTAATTTTTAAATAGTTGTAATTTTCAGTGCTATGAGTTGCGTTAGAGGTGTCATAGTGAAATCCAATTTCTTGCAAAGTTAGTTGTAAGAACTTGTTTTTCTTGAAAGAAAGAAAGAGAGAAAGAGAGAAGGAGAGAAAGAAAGAGAGAAAGAAAGAGAGAAAGAGAGAAAAGAAAGAAAGGGAGAAAGAGAGAAAGGGAGGAAGAGAGAAAGGGAGAGAGAAAGGGAGAGAGAAAGAGAGAGAGAGAAAGAGAGAGAGAGAGAGAAAGAAAAAGAAAGAAAAGAAAGAAAGAAAGAAAGAAAGAAAGAAAGAAAGAAAGAAAGAAAGAAAGAAAGAAAGAAAGAAAGAGAAAGAAAGAAAGAAAGAAAGAAAAAAAAGAAAGAAAAAGAAAGAAGGAAAGAAGGAAAGAAGAAGGAAGGAAGGAAGGAAGGAAGGAAGGAAGGAAGGAAGGAAGGAAGGAAGGAAGAACAGATTATACAGAAAGAGGGTATTGCTATATTACCCCAAATTGATCAAAATAACTATTTTGTTTACAAGTTTGTCTTATGTTGTTCCTAAATTCAGAATGATTCCTCTACGTTTTTAATGAGTTATTATAAATGTGGCATACCCTGTCAGAATTATGGGGACGACAGGCAAGACCAGAACAACACTGAAGGTAATTCCACTTCTTGACTTGAAATTCTCTCCCAGATTCTAATTCTGCTCACCAAGTTCAATAAATTCACAACACCAAAAGCATTCCTCCAAAATATGAAGTTGAATCCTACAGGTGTAAGTATTTGTATGGCTCAGGAAGAATCTGTCACACTCATTTATTGGCTTTTGGATGACTTTGTAATGAGTTTCTCATAGATGATTACATTCATATTTTCGGGGCAAGTTATATTTCCTTTCTCTCTTCTCTGAAGTAATTTTACTCTATTAAGTATCAGGTATGTGGACTGCAGAAACTGTAATTCCACTCTTGCTAAATTTTGGACCTTATGTTTCATATTTTCTTTCGTCCCCCTCTCACTGGTCTGGTGTGCTGGACCTCTTGTTTCTTAAAAATCTTGTTACTGCAGAGGAACTCAAGGCAAATAGAGACATTCCTCATCTCAGCTGGCTACTCCCAGCTCTTACAGCTTTCATGGTATGCCCTTGTAGATGTCATATATAACTTTGCATGTGACAGCATAGTATACTTGTCACACAAAACTATCTGTAGATAAAACCAAAATAAACATTTTACTTCTCTAAACGCCTGTGAGGTATTATATTTATAGTACATATCATCTTCCAGCAGTGTACTGCATCATCAGTTAATCTTAACTTTCTAATTGCATATAAATGTATATTTTTAGGTATGACAATCTTATTTAAGGATGAATATTTTCAGGAAGTGTTGGGGTTGAGAGAAAGACTAGCAGAAGAGAATGACTATGTCTGTTTAGGAGAATGACAATGTCTGTTTGAGGTATCTCTTCTGTAAGAGAGAAACTACGCTTAAATCTAATTTTCCCCATTTGAGAATCATGAAGAGGTAAACACAAGAGATTCCAGCAAGCGTTTTCCTTAGGGCTTATTGTGAAGCAATATAAGAGCCTCTTCAGTCTTTTAAAAAGAAGCAAGCAAACAAACAAATAAAATTATACTAATGCAATCATAATAGATCCTGTCTGTAAATCACAGTACTCTTCTTCTACCATAAAGATCTCTATGATGCCCAGTTTCACTGATCCAAATTAGTTTCTGGTTTAACTACCAATAAATGAGTAGGCATCTATGCATCTATTCTTTCCTGTTCTTTCAAGAGACAGGAACTTTCAGCAATAGTGTCAAAATTGCAGTCATTTTTCTCCAGGGGTCTTGAGGAACTCTCTGTAGATATTAAGAAACTGAACAATATTTGTGCAATCCTACATTCAGCAAAAATCAGGGAGTTATTCAGCTGACCAAGTGTAGGTGTCTATTTTAGCGTAGTATGTACAGACTTCTAGGCTAAACTAAATTAATTGACTAGGACGACATTTAATTATCCTCTCTCACAAACATCAGAGAGACTCTCACAAGTCATAGCATTAAGCAAAACTTCTCTGTGGAAATGACAATTAGGAATGAGACCCCATGTGAGACCTAAGTCATCCTGATCTGGCAGATGGAGCCAGGCAGGATGCCCTTCAGCATCCAGCACCAGATGCCTGTTTATGGGCAATGGAATGGAGCCCTAAATCTCCATAGCTGTAATGAGAATGTAGCACCTTATCTTTTAAGTAGATATCTACACGTAAACATCTACATTTAGATTTGTTAAATTGGAAGTGATTTTGCACATCCTTTTTTTCTTCTTGAACCTAAAAAGTAAGAGTGAAAGACAAACTGTTAAATAAATGTATTAAAATAAGAATATGCTATATCTGTTCCAGGGACATAAAAATGTGCAATGGATATGTGTTCTACATACAGTGAGTTTACCAGAACATAATCAACTGGCTGTATAACCTCTAGTAGTCCATGGTGCAGACAGATATCACCTTCAAGGCAGAATTCAGAAATATTTTGGGTGCAAAGTAGTGCAATTACTTAGTTGCTGTACGTGGATTTGGAGGGAAATTCTTTCTAATGTATCTCCTTTGCTGCTACATGCCTGCCTCAAGTCCTGTTGATCTGCTCCAGAAAACGAAGAAAACAACTTGGTAACAGCCTTTGTACTTACTTCTCCTTGAACTGCATATGGAGACTGGAGCAGATGAATCACTGTTTCTCACAATGGCTACTGAAATTTTTGATCAACCAAAACCTCACATAGTAAAAATAAACACTGCATTTCCTAAATTAGATTTTGACAGAAATTTGTATGATTTTTAATGACAGAAGGAAATGGAGGAAGAGTCAGTGTGTTAACCAAACTTGCATTGTCAGCTGAGAACAAGACAAGAAACTATAGTTTTCGTTGATTAACAAACTAGAGAGGTGGGCTTCTGCAAGCCTCCTGAAGTTCAACAAGGCCAAGTGCAAGGTCCTGCACGTGGGCCAGAGCAATCCCAAGCACAAATACAGGCTAGGTGGAGAATAGATTGAGACCTGACCTCAGAAGGACTTGGGGGTTTTGGTTGATAAGAAGCTCAACATGAGCTGGCAATGTATGCTTACAACCCAGAAAGCCACCCATATCCTGGGCTGCATCAAAAGAAGTGTTTCCAGCAGGTTGAGGGTGGAGAGTCTCCCCCTCTACTCTGCTCTTGTGAGACCCCACCTGCAGTACTGTGTTCAGCTCTGGGGCCGTCAGCACAAGAAAGATGTGGAAGTATTAGAGTGAGTCCAGAGGAGGGCCACAAGTATGATCAAAGGGCTAGAGCACCTCTTCTGTGAAGACCAGCTGAGGGCCTTGGGGTTGTTTATCTTGGAGAAGAGAAGGCTCCGGCGATACCATATAGCAGCCTTTCAGTATCTAAAGGGGGCCTACATGAAAGCCAGGGAGGGACTCTTTGTCAGGGGGTGTACTGACAGGATAAGGAGGATTGTCTTTAAACTAAAAAAGGGTAGGTTTATATTAGACATTAGGAAGAAATTCTTTACTAGGAGAGGGGTGAGGCCCTGGAACAGATTGCCCAGCAAAGCTGTGGATGCCCCATCCCTGGAAGTGTTCAAGGCCAGGTTGGATGGGGCTTTGTTCTAGTGGGAGTTGTCCCTGCCCATGGCAGGGGGGTTGGAACCAAACCATTCTATGATTATATGAAACTGTTCAGCCATTAGTGGAACAGCATTTTTTGTGTGTGTGTGTCTGCTCTGTTCTTTTAAGTCAATCTTTTTCTCTCTCTCATTTTTTTTAAGGTAGTAGGTACAGTCAGGATAAATTGTTCCTGTTAGAAGGAACTATTTTTGCAAAGTTCTTGCACAAAATGTACAGACCAAAAGAGGCATTAAATGCTTTATCAACTGCAAGACGTTAGAGTTGCTTTATAGTTGCAGCATCTCAGTATTCATTCTAGTTTAGATTTTAACAGCGCAGAATCAAAGCCATGATCTTTATCTACTAGTCCTTGTGATTTTATCTTATATGGCTTTTGTTTTTCCTTTCATGCTCTGAATTCTAATTTATATGTTAGCAAGTACTGGCTGGAAAAGTACTTTGTGTGAATGTTTTTCTTTATAGCATATGAGACTGAATCAAAATCTTAGTAGGAAAGCACTCCATTGAACTGTGGAATCTGGGTCTAACTATCTCAGATAAGTCAGGAGAAACTAATTTAGGTTTAAGGGGTATTTCAGGAGCACTCAGAAAAATTAAAGTCTAAAGCCATTCCAACTCTAACTTATTCTTTCTTCCCAAGCTAAAGATTCAGACAAAATGGTCTGTATTCAGTGGTCCACACACAACCACCAGTGACACTTGGGTTGCATGGGGTATCAAAGACATGCATGCAAGTCATAAATGTGAAAGACCCATGTCATAATGGAGTGCTGGTGGGGTAACTAGTGTATCTCAAAGAGGACTAGGTACCTTTAAAACGGCAGATGAAACAGCCTCTAAGTGACATAACTGTTACCACAATCAGGCTCAAAAAGTATAAATGCCCTGTAGTAGTGGGCAGCAGTAACTGTGTATGAGCGTACTCTCAAGCTGTGTTTAACGTGAGGTAGCAGAATTTACTATAGAAATAAAGGATGAAGTGGGACTACGCATTTGGTGCAAAATGCATTATATCATCTCATACTACATGTTTAAGGGATATATACACATGAATGATGTGCTGACATGCTTTGGCTTGGTAAGTTTGAGCAAGATGGTTACATGTTTTTCTTTTGCACATTTTGTTGGTGATCTCACAAGGGTTTTTTCTGGATACTTCTTAATGTTATGTTTATTTTCAACATCAGTTTATTATGATTTTTAAATACTTATATATTGAAAATATTAATTTGGTGTACTGTACCCCAAAATACATTATTATTTTATTCTTTCTTTTCATATTTCAGAGATAAAGTATTAGAATGGCATAAAATATGGCCCAGTTCTACTACAAAAGAAGTGTCAATGCTCCCTACAGAGATCGTATCCCTCTTCGTATTGTACGAGCAGAATCTGAACTGTCCCATTCAGAGAAAGCTTATCTGAATGCCGTGGAGAAAGGAGATTATGCCAGTGTGAAGAAAGCTTTAGAAGAAGCAGAAATTTATTTCAAGATCAATATTAATTGCATTGATCCTCTGGGAAGAACTGCACTCCTTATTGCAATTGAAAATGAGAACCTTGAGCTAATTGAACTGCTCTTAAGTTTTAATGTATATGTGGGAGATGCTCTTTTGCATGCCATACGAAAGGAGGTAGTTGGTGCTGTGGAGCTGCTGCTAAACCACAAGAAGCCCAGTGGGGAGAAACAGGTATGTACCGGGTTTGCTCTAGGTTTGTAGTCTGCTCTGATGAAAAGAGAAGAATTTGCAAAGGGAGTACACACACACACACACAAAGTCAACTGTCATCCTTGCACACAAGTATTTCAAATCAGAAAATCAATGGTTTTGATACTGTATTTATTTGTTCTTAGACATCTCTCTCAATCAGTCAAATCTGCACATGTCCACAGGTTTATTGGCTTAAGGTAGTTGTCACTTGAGACTTAGCTTCCAACAAGTAAGGATAAAAACATCTTGCATCCTTTTTACACTCTCAAAACACTCTTTTGGAACAGTGTAGTAAAAATAAATAAATAAATAAATAAGGGCAAAATTCTTCAAGTCAGAGTCTTGCAACCAGGATAAACTCACTCAGGAAAATCTGGAAGTTGATAAAACTGTTAGGTTTTGCTTGTGAAGACGCTGACATGGTTTAAAAAAGTAACTCCCCACTGACTGCCACCTTCTGAGCATAGATTGAGCTAAGACTGCTCGAGACTGCCACATAACTCCCTCGTTTTCTAAGCCAAATAAAACACATTTGCTTCTACTTCAGCAAGAGTTTACATAAACTTGCTTTAGTCTGCACTGAATTTGCACTGAAGGCAAATGCAGGGTCCTGCACCTGGGGCAGAATCACCCCATGAACCAATACAGGTTTGGAGCTGACCTGCTGGAAAGCAGCTCTGTGGAGAAGGTCCTGGGAGTCCTTGTGGACGGCAAGCTGACCATGAGCCAGCAATGTGCCCTTGTGGCCAAGAAGGCCAACGGTATCCTGGGGTGTATTCAGAAGAGTGTTGCCAGAAGGTTGAGGGAGCTGATTCTTCTCCTCTACTCAGCCTTGGTAAAGCCACACCTGGAGTACTGTGCCAAGTTCTAGGCTGTACAGTACAGGAGGGACATGGACAGATAGACAATGATACAATGGAGATCCTGGAGCAGGTCCAGCGGAGGGCTACTAAGATGATTTGGGGACTGGAGTATCTGTCATACGAAGTGAGGCTGAGAGAGCTGGACCTGTTTAGCTTGGAGAAGAGCAGACTGAGAGGGGATCTGATCAATGTATGCAAGTATCTGAAGGGATGGTGTCAAGAGGATGGGACCAGACTCTTTTCGGTGGTGCCCAGCAACAAGGCAAGAGGCAACGGGCACAAACTGAAACACAGGAAGTTCTGGCTGAATATGAGGAAACATTTCTTTGCTGTAAGGGTGACAGAGCACTGGAACAGGTTGCCCAGAGAGGTTGTGGAGTCTCCTTCTTTGAAGATATTCAAAATGCACCTAGATGCACGCTGTGCAATGTGCTCTAGGTGACCATGCTTGGCAGGGGAGTTGGACCAGATGATCTCCAGAGGCCCCTTCCAACCTCAACCATTCTGTGATTCTGTGATTCTGTGAATTAGGCAAATAATGTTCATGCAGTCGCTTGTCAAGTCTCATCTAAAGAGAAAGGAAAAGAAATGAACAGATGAGAAGCAATGACTTTCAGCTAATATGAAGGTATCACCAGGGAATGACTTATTTTCCAGCTGTTGGGCCATTCTGCCATTTCATTGGTTATAAAAGATATTTGTGGGAAATCCTTATTCATTCAAAGATGCAAATCATTTCAAAGAGAATAGTACTGTTAAGACATGGTCTATTGGAATTAATTACGGAAATCCTTTGAATCATAGATTCCCTTGAATCATAGAATCATAGAATGGTTTGGGTTGGAAGGGACCTTAAAGACCACCTAGTTCCAAACCCCTTCCAACTAGACCAGGTTGCTCAAAGCCCCATCCAAACTGGCCTTGAACAGTTCCAGGGATGGGGCATCCACAGCTTCTCTGGGCAACCTGTTCCACTGCCTTACCACCTTCAGAGTGAAGAATTTCTTAAATTCTGTGGAGGTTTTAATGCCTCCGTGTAATGGAGGCATCTCTCTGCTCACTGGAAGACATGACCCAATTAATCAGAACTTCAGCCCTGTCTTCAATTTATGGATGATGACATAACCCGTAAATTCTGATATTCTTAAGACTATTTCAGGAGGAGAATCCTTATAAGTAGTTATAATGCTGTGTTCTATTTTCCTCTGTTTCATTTTTTGTATATTACAGTTACTGTATGAATGCATTTCAATGAATAATAAGTTGAAGTGATTAGAGATCTCTCAGATAATGCATACAATAAAATTTAATTACAGTATTATGTACTTGCTATAGGTAGAATTGCAGATGATAAGTGAGTGTATAATTTTTGCTGATAAAATAACATGAATTATATGATCTTTTTGTTATGGAAAGAAAGAAATATAGTAGGTCTTTGTACAAATGTGAGTGTCTGCCTTATCTTCTAGACAGTAAAAGTAGAACTCCTTTATATGATAACATATTTATGTCAGAGAAGGGGAAGAGAACTAGATTCACCTTGTTTTGGGCTTACTTTATTATTTCTCCACTGACAGTACAGATAAGAATACAACAAATGGGACTTCTCTATGTGAAGTACCAGAACTCAGAAGGTTCAGTGCAAAGCCCGATGCCAAGTCAGTTAAATCACCTGTGTCATCATTCTCCAGCCTCTGTAATGGAAGCTGCCATTTGCAGAGCAGTTTGTTTCACTGAGCAGTAGCTATCCAAAGCTGTGTTTCATCTCTGATCTGGCTGCCTGGGATCCCCTTACCAATGGAGAAAAATAGAGATACCCGGGGAGGAATTCATGCTGCCTTTCCAAATTACATGTCTTAAAACAGCATAAACCACTTTTTGGACTGTAGAGAGAGCCTGCATATTTACCTTGTACTAGGCTCTTGATTTCAAACTATTCTTTAGATTTTCAGGGCTGGTGTGTGCAGGCTCCACAATATAAGAAGGACATGAACTATTAGAATGTATCCAGAGGAGGACAACAAAGATGGCAAAGAGTCTAAAGGGGGAGACGTGGGGAGCGGCTGAGGTCATTTCGTTTGTTCAGCCAAAAGAAGAGAGAGACTGAGGAGACTCAGTCCCCTCAGAGAAGAGGAGACTGAGGTGAGGCCTCATGGAGACCTGCAGCTTCCTCACGAGGGGAGCAGAGGGGCAGGCACTGAGCTCTGCTCTCTGGGGACAGTGACTCAGTGCTTGAGTACAAATAGTAGAAGTTCACAGAATCACAGAATCATCTAGGTTGGAAGAGACCTCAAAGACCATCTAGTCCAACCTCTGACCTAACACTAACAAATCCTCCACTAAACCATATCACTAAGCTCTACATCTAAATGTCTTTTAAAGACCTCCAGGGATGGTGACTCAACCACTTCCCTGGGCAGTCCATTCCAATGCCTAACAACCCTTTCGGTAAAGAAGTACTTCCTAACATCCAACCTAAAACTCCCCTGTCGCAACTTTCGCCCATTCCCCCTCGTCCTGTCACCAGGCACGTGGGAGAACAGACCAACCCCCACCTCTCTACAGCCTCCTTTAAGGTACCTGTAGAGTGCGATAAGGTCTCCCCTGCTACAGCATACTATAGAAGATAAAAGATAGGCTTACCTGTTGAGTACATACTACACTGTTAAATTAGGCGCAAACTGGTCCAAAGTGGAGGTTAGCACTCTGGGCTCAAACTTAAAAATATTTTTTCAGTGCCACACTCCAAGACTGGATGGTATGAAGAGTACTGCTTCTTTTTCTCTTCCTGTCTTTCCTCGTGGGATAACAGTTTTAACATCCTCCTCACATTTAACATGGCAAAGTGTTTACAAAAGCTAAGTAATACTCTTTTTTCACAACAGCATTTGCTAAGGGTCTGCCCGCTACTGTAAAGCATGAAGAATAATCACGAATCACTCGAAAAGTAACATCTCCATTTGTGTCTGTACAAGGCTAGGCCTGCCCATTGTAAATGAAAATATTGCCTGCAAGCTAGTGCTTGCAAAAAATGACCTTTAAAAAAGCTGTGATTATTTGCATGTTCACACCTTTGTTTGCACTGGGGACCCCACCAACCACTAAGCTTCTATGGGTGTCATAAATGTAAATAATAACATTGGTTCATTTTTAGGAACAGTTCATGATGAAGTGAATGCAGATATAGATTACATTTCTGCAGTAAGCATTTTGCTGCATTGAAGCAGATAATACTGAATATTTAGCATAATCAAAAGCAGCACTCTGGCTGAAAACTCATTAAAACGGACTAAAGATATAAAATCTGGATGCTTAGAATTATATACTAAAACTTATATGTTCAGCATTCAGAAAGAAAGCTACATTTTCCCTGGAGAATCAAGTTCCTTTCAAAACTCTATTCCAAACTTTTCTTTGATTACTTTTGTAATTTGTAAATATTTGCCATATTGTTTAGATGATGATTCATTTTCAGACTCTGTACTTTAAATAGCATGATATCTTTGTTTTTTTTCTCCTTTGTGTAAAGCTGGTCATGTGTGGTAAAATCCCAGCCCTTGATGTTAGTGGGGGTTTTGCCACTGATTCAGTGAGGTCAAGATTTCACCCTCTTGCCTTTTTATTTTTTATTTTTGTTCCCCTTGAAGAGAAGTTATTTGCAGAGGAGACAGATGAACAGGGAATTAGAAAAATGTGTGTGCTAAATATTGCCAAGTTCAAGAAAGAGTTTAGATTCCCAAATACTTTATTGGTGATGAAAGTTACAAGCATACAAAGAATAATATAATAAAAAGTAACAATATTAATAAGCATGACTTATGATTTACAGTTAAATCAATTAGCTTTCACTGTTTTATATTAATGAGATAATATCCTATATATGAGATATAGCTAATTTCAGCTTCATCTTCATGCAATAATGTGATAATATTTGTAAAACTAAAGGATTTTTAAGCATAGGCTTTCATGCATAATTCAAGATTTTATTTGCAATAACAGAAAGCCAAAAAAAAAAAAATTTATTTTGCTTGTGGTCAACAGAAAGCTACAATTCTTTAAGACAGTTGAAATGTCTTTTGAAAGAATTATTTTTCTCCAAATTTTGATTCTTTAAAACATTTAAATATTTAAAAAGAAAAAAGAAAAATCTGTAAAGAGATTTTAATTCTTTGCCTCAGTCTTTAGTAGTAGGACCAGTCATTCTCTGGGTGCCCAGGCCCCTGAGTTGTTAGATTGGGACAGGGAGCAGAATGAAGCCCTCAGAATCTAAGACAAAATGGTTAGTGACCTTCTACGCTATTTAGATTTACACAAGTCTATGGGGCCAACCAAGGGTAATGAAGGAGCTGGTGGAAGTGCTCACCAGGCCACCTGACACCATTTATCAGCAGTACTGTCTATCAGGGGATAGTCAACTGGCATTTAGCTGATTGAATATTGAGCCAGCAGTGTCTCAGGTGTCCAAGAAGGCCAACAGCATCCTAGCTTGTATTAGAAATGGTGTGGCCAGCAGGATTAGGGAAGTGATCGTCCCCCTGTACTTGGCCCTGGCAAGGAAGCACCTTGACTACTCTGTTCAGTTTTGGGCAGTGAGGCCCTGGAGTATGTCCAGAGAAGGGCAACAAAGGTGGTGAAGAGTCTGGAGAACAAGTCTTCTAGGGAACAGTTGAGGGAACTGGGGTTATTTAGCCTAGAGAAAAGGAGGCTCAGGGGAGACCTTATCGCGCTCTACAGTTACCTTAAAAGAGGCTATAGCAAGGTGGGGGGTCAGTCTTTTCTCCCAAGCAACAAGAAATAGGACAAGAAAAAATGGCCTCAAATTGTACCAGGGAGGATTAAGCTGGATATTAGGAAAAAATTCTTCACTGAAAGGGTTGTAAAGCATTGGAACAGGCTGCCCAGGGAAGTAGTTGAGTCCCTGGAGTATGGAGTAGTTTTGAATCCTTTTAGGCATTCAAAAGACATGTAGATGTGGTGCTTAGGGACATGGTTTAGTGGTAGATTTGGCAGTGCTACATTAATGGTTAGACTTGATGATCTTAGAGGTCTTTTCCAACCAAAATGAAATGAAATGATCCTAATTATAACCAAGAATAAATGCATTTAATTAAAATAATGGTATATTCCTTCATTTTTGTAAAAATTTTCCAACCATTATCTTCAGATTTGGAAGTGCCACTGAATCTTCATCTTTAATGTTTCCCTTCTTCAAAAAAATAAATAAAATAAAATAAAAATCAAATCTTGTTAAAACTTAATATAAGCTCTGCAGTCTACTGACCACTCAGCTATTGGGAGCTACTTAATATCCATAAGTGATGTGCTTTGCATTTCAATGGCCACAAAGGTTATAGCAGTTTTAAGCTAATTATCAATACATGGATACATCTGGTGCCATCTGGTGACTACAAATGAGGCATGTATATTTAACAGCTTTGAACTGTATTTGACTCCTACTGTTATTCAGTTTTTGAGTGAGGTTTTTATGGTATACATCAACATAACTAAGGAAAAGGTTATTTGTCAACTGCATTATATTTTCTACACATTTTAGCTGCAGCAGCTGCTACAGAGCATGTAAAAGAAAATACAATTTAAGGTGAATGAATTGAAGAAACTTGCCCGAGTACTTTTAAATTATCAGTTTTTCAAAGCCATATGTCCTGAATTATCTGCCAAGACACTTGTTGCTTACCCTGATAGTCAAATGCCAAATTAAGAAGGGAAAAAGACCACTGTTCTTTAAAAATTAGTATCTGTCAGAAATATTTTTATATTATTAAACCACGTACAGCATCATCCACAGATCGGATGTGGGTTAGGAAGCACAAAAAAAAAAAAAAAAAAAAAAAAAAAAAAAAAAAAGTACAATATCTGTATCTAAACCACAATATGCTCTGCTGGTTGACAAACCCAGGCATCAGTCTCTACCTGGGTGGCTGACTGCCTAGATATGCATTTATATTCAGGGAAGATGATAGCAGCCTCCTAAGGATGCTACAAAACACAGAAGTGAAACTGAAGTTGTAGTTATTTAACTTGAATCTATGTAGCACCATATTACCTGACAGTCTAGATTTAGGGCACTGGAACATAAGTGCAGTGTTTACAGGCATTGTCTGGCTAGCAAAAGCACATGGTAGTGCCTCCCTGTTTACTGTTAGAAAATGATCTTGTGACACTGTCAGTATTTTGACAAGTGGACACCCTGGAGATAGCTTTCTGCAGGTGTCTGAAAAAAACACCAGGCTAATGCCAGACTAGCATTCACAAACTTAAGGGGATTGCTAGTGGAAGGAGTACTTCAGGACAGGGAAAGAAGTGATCACAGTGGCATGTTGCTGGCTCACTCATTCCATGGTGTGGAAATCGATTAACATGAAAATGTTGCTGGGCACAGAGGGAGGGTTGTGGCAAGGAAGTTGGAGGGTGTGAGTTTCTGACCTCTGCAGCACTTTTTCAGTCCGTTTGGAACTGAAATTTTAGTAGCCAGCAAAGCAGCCTGGGTAGTACATCTACTATACAGCAGATTGCTTGTTGTGTGGGTGGCTGGATGCACTGATCAAACATCACTCTTGCATTGTCCTCAGCAGTGGTGCTCGTGTCTTCAGTGAGACATATCGCTGTCTCCTGTCCACTGTTCTGTTTCTCTATTAATAGGAGGATTTTTTTCCTTGTACATTAGTTCCTCATACATCACCTCTTCATTTACATGGTGTCCTCTCATGGTACATGATACTAAATTTTTCTTATCTTTTGTGTACATAATTTCTGAAGCCCTAGATTAGGAAATGCTTGTCAGAATTGCTTCAATTAATTCCACCTTTGCAAAAATGTTGTGAGATGTGCATTTCATTTACAAAAGGGGGAAAAAATAATTAATTAGAAAAAACAAAACTCAAACCTCAAAAAATTCATATCTACAGAATGAGTTAAATACACTCAGCATGTGTCTTGATGAAGAGCCTATTGCATATTGGTGCCAGAGACGAGGTAAGAGTCTGGCATGTGTTTAGGAAGTGGTAGAAGATACTGATACCTGAATTAGCATCTCAACACCTTTATAATTTTTTCTTGCCCTTTCAAGACTACAAGTTAGTGAAGATGGAGATGATTGCAGCAGGGCTTGTCAATGCCACTTGGCTATAGTGGACCTGGAAATGTCCACCCAACCACCCCAAAGTAACATATATTCACTTTACAGAATCCTCTTCCATGACCCCACTTCTTTCTATGCCTTCTACTAACCTGGTTAGCTATCATTTAGGTTGCACTCAGAGCTCTCTGTTCAAGTTTCTGATTTCACTACAGTGTTCTGAGACTCCCTCAGGAAAAGTATAAGGATAGCTACCATTTTCTCTCCGGGTAGACTCGTGAGCAATGCTTCTTCCTCGGTTTTTAAGGACCTCTTCAAGTAGCTTCTCCAGGCATGGTAGACTACAACGGGCATACTTCTGAGCAGCCGAATAAAAGGGATAGTATGTTTTAGCCTTTATGACTAAGCGAAAGGACTGAAATTAAAGGGATTAAAGTTTGGTGATGGGGGTTAGGACAGCAATCTTGACTGTATGTTTTTATTTTACACAGATGTAGCATCTGGCAGAGATAGGTGAGATAAGTATTCAAGAAGATGACAGCTCTGAGACTTTTCTTACTAGATGTGAATCCAGCCATCTAACTCAGCCAAACATATATTAATGGTGCTGTATGCCACATGCACAATGCTTGACATGGATATTTTATCTATGTGTGAACAAGAGGATCCAGGACACATTGGAATTCTGGGTCCCAGAGCATGGTGTGGCAACACCTTCACTCTGGAAGGCCCTAGTCCATCGTCCCACATTTGGGTGTTGAAAGAGCTAGAAGACAGCTACAACAGGGTCTGGATAACTCCTTGCTCTGGATGACAGGCAGAGCAGCACCTCAGAGCTTGCTCTGGCATTTATGTGTATTAGCAACCAGCGTGTACTCCTGGACAGGAAGAGTTGTGCCAGAGGATCAGCTGGCTGTCCCAGGATTTTTTATGAGGTGGCTTGAAGGGACATTATTGTGCTGTCACAAGCTAAAGTTATATTTTATAAATCTTGATGTCTTTAGCTGATTGATAATTATTTGGAGTGGGGGAAGGCAGAAGAGAAGAGGAGGTGTTGACAAAAAAAGTTGTGTTTCACTTGACTCTATTGCATGCAATTCTGATTAGAATAAAACAAGACTGATCATATGTTCAACATTTGTTTTTTGTTGTTGTTGTTTTGTTGTTTTATTTTGTTTGTTTGTTTTTAGCAATGTTGCCATCTAGTCTGGGGGAGAATGCAAGCATGTGGGAGAACAGCTAGGGAGAGGACTGGTCCCATGAATGCATGTGTAAAGAGTGTTGCACAGTATAGTATCTAAACCACTGAGGCATTGTGCTACTTGGATGTTCAGGCACTCACTTAAACTGTCTGGGCAAGGACACAAATAGCAAAGCTAGGCAGCTTTTCAGGCAAAGTGCCTTCAGTCTGGCAGCATCCCAAAAACAGATAAAAAGTCTAAAGGTGAAAAATCAGGAAATAGCATGAAAGCAGCACAGAGCCTTAAGAGTCGTTTTCCTTGATTGAGATGGTAGCAGCCTAGATTTGACACTTCTTTAATAGCTTCTGGGGCTGACAGATCTCTTGGCTCCTGAGAAATTCCCCATATGTGGCCTCATCTCCCACTTAGTAGACTCTTAGTAGACCCAGAGTATTCAGTTAGCTTCAGTCCGTTATTTTCCTTTCAGGCCAAATGAGATGATATCATTGTCCCAGCCCTGTGTTGCCCCACAACCTGGTGGTGTTTGGGGGTTGTACCTCCTCATAGTAAAAGTGCAGGTCATGATGGAGAGGACCAAGTAAATATGTACAGGTTGTAGGCCTAGCTTACCTGCAATGGACTTTAACCACAAAGATGTTGGATCTGATATTTTAAAAGGTTATTTCAGATTTTCACCTAATTACAGAACTGGGACTTATTTTGATGAAGCTGGGGCAGAAAGAGAAAGATTTTATGAGTACTGCATGATGCCTTGTAGTTTTTCTTATGTTTCTCCAGTAACTTTGGAAAATATCTGTCACAGTCACTTGTGTAATGCTCTTCGTCTATTGAGATTAAAGCATCCCTTTTGTTTTGAAAATGTCTCCCACAAAAGTTCATGAACTAAGTGCCTTTTTGAATGTTCTGATTAATGACAGTCTAGCTAGTAAGGAGTATGGAGGAGGCAAGCGAAGCTATTCTGTAAGACTTCAAGTACATAGGCTTGAGGTGGAATGTGAGGACACAAAGTTGAATCTTCCCACTCTGAGTGGGTAGATGAGTGTTTTTTTTTATTTTTTTAATTATTTTTTTTTCCAGTGGCATCTTATTAATTGAAATTCTCTGGCAGGTTTTAAAATATTGATAGACAGAGATGAATGGGAGAGGCTGTGTAAAGTATAAATCAGTTTATTAATGAAATTGATATAGAAGCCTATCCACATATTCAGTCTTTAATACAACATTTTGGGCACATGAATAAAAAACATGTAACTCTTAAGGAGAAATGTACCATAAAGGCGTAAATAACTAATTGCACAAGAGATGGAGATATGGATTTAGAAAAGTAATGTTCTTTGATTCTTTTTTAGAGAGAACTGTTTTCAAGTTCAAAAAATAATAATAATAAAAAAAATAAGCCACAAGTGACATTACATCTTGGCAATAAACTCACATTTTCTATGTTTATATGCATCAGCAGTAGGGGAGGTGGCTATATAGAAAAAAAAAAAGTGACAATCACTAAAGAAAGACTTCAGAAGCTGATATTGGTGCCATCAAATAGAGCTGTTGGCAACTTCAATATTCTACAATATGTACCCATCACCTGGTAACAAATGCTAAATCATAAATTCCAAATGTGAAGCACTGTCAAACAAACAAACTAAAAAACAAACAAACAAAAAATAAACATGCCAAAATATGGGGGGAATGTGATAGTTTCTTGAACTGTACAAAACGATGAGCCATTTTGTTATTGGCAATATACATATTGCAGGATCCTTAAGACTAGATTATTGGCAGGTAGCAGTATCAATGGTAATTTAAACCAAGTATAATCTAATCCTCCATTTTAGCAGTTTGCAGAATTAAAAAAAAAATGATGACAAATATACATTTAGTTCAAAGACAATTGGTGAACTAAACTTCTACCCAAACTCTAAATGTTATCAGTTTGGAATGATTAAATTATTTTCTGTCATTATTCACTTGCTTTTTCACACTTCTTGATTTTAACTTATCCTGCAAATAAAAGCACTTTTCTACTGCAAGGAGATGCGTGAAGATTAGCCATAAACAATTGAAAATCTAAAATATATTAAAATCTTTAGAAAATTTAAAATAAATCAAAATCTCTAAAGGATTTATGCAAAAATGAGATCTGTAGAAAAGTCATATTTCTTCTCAACAGTTCCCATATTCAATGCTGTCTTCCTTTCCCTTCTTTTTATATTTGTTGACTGCCATTTTATGACACTCACCCAAGTTTACTATCAGAATAGGGACAGCATACAAATATAAAACAAACAAACAAACAAACAAAAAAAATTCCAAAATCGCTGCCTTCTACAGTTATTAGACCCTGTACTGTCATTTTCCTAAACCCCCATGCCTGGAATCCATTTGCCAAACCTGCCTGCCTTTACTTCCTGTTAACTCAACAGCTATGCAGACAGTTTTGACTAAAGATTCTGATACTTTTGATGCTTGAAAACAATCTAAAAACCCAGCTTTGACACCAGTCTTATAAATCTATTAAAAAAAAAACTGAGAGGCTCAACAAACAAAACCTTCTTTGACTGAGGTAAGGTCTAGAAATGCACACAGCCAATTACTTTTCATTTGGCTGTGCAAGTCAACTTTTGAAGTTAACAAATACATAAACATTCAAGAAGCAATGTAAATAATCCACTGTCTCTTCTGACTAGAGCAGCTTCTCAGAGGACAATTAATGGTCTTGTCCATGATGAGATAGACTAAGATATGCATTATATATAAGCAATATGTATACAGGTATATTTATGTAAGGGCTGGGATGTCCAGCTCATGATTCAGATTCCTGAAGCTGACTGCAATGTAGTACTAGAGCCGTGTCTTTGTGAAGAGATGTTTTCTGCCTCAGGACAGCCTTACTGGCCTCCACCTACCCTGCCGTCCAAATCTGTGTTTACCTTAAGCTATGAAAAATAGTTCTCTAGACCTTATTGACTGAATTGACCAGGGGCCCAAATCGGGGGCTCACAAGTTGTTACCAACTGATATGTGAGGCATTCTAGAGACATCTCAGAGATTAATATGGGGCTGGAAATTACAACACAGAACCTCTGAGAGACCAGTGCCTGTCTGGAGTGGCAGGTGGAAGTCAGACAGGACACCTACAGAGATATCTGCAATTGCACCTACATGGGGACAAGTGAGCTGGGTCCTAGATTTGCATTGGGTTTAATGGAAGCTCAAAAACCTAACTCATATGTAGACACTATAATTAAGTGTTTTCAACTGGAGATAAATCCCGTCCTGTAGGTCCATCTACCACATATCCTTGCTCTGACAATAGCCAATGAAGAAGCCCAGGAAAGATTCTAGGAACAGGACTACTAGAGAGACCTATCCTTGGAAGAAACATTTTTTTCAAAGGCACAGCAACTCCTCATGGATGCAATCTTCCAATCCAATGCTGCAAAATGGTTTGCTGAAATTGTTTTTCAAAGAACATTTCTAAAGAGTTTTTCCTCATCTGTGAGCCATGTGCTGAAGTGCATTTGCTCGGAACTTGTCTGTGGAGATACCTTCTAAATTAGTTATATGCAAGGAAAAGTAGCATTTGAGGGACTGTTTCAAAGTGACTGTCTTTGAGAGTCAGCCATGCAATCATCAAATTGGTCTTTAAAATGAATGGCTTTCCAAGTCTTCAACCATGGGAAAACAATATGAAAATATAAAATCAAAGAAACAAAACAAAGCAAACAACAACAACAACAATAACCACAGAAACATGCTATTGTTGAGGAGCTTGCTCATGTGTAGCCTTCAACACTCCATCATCAACTTTGCTCTCGTCACAGGGCATCTTTTGTCAAATTGTTCTACAAGTGAAATTTATGAAATCTGATTTTCACATCACCATGTGCATCATGATAGAATTACCTTTGTTTTTAATTAATTATGAATGCTCATAAAAGCTTTTTAAGAAGTTGGTGCTCTCATTATATATATATATATTCTTTGGTAGGTGTGTGTATGATTTTTCTGGTATTAGTATAGTTGAGCTGACACTCCAGAATTTTCTTAAGACCTCAGTCATCCACCTCCAGAGCATTTTCAGGAAATTTGCGGGAATTTATTACTTCTAATATTCTTTCCTGTTAACATTCGGCTGGAACAGCACAACAAATTCAAAAATCACAGTGGGGTGTCTGACAGAGTCCATTAACATGATTACAGAGGCGTATTTTTCTTAGATGACTACCAATTTACCCTGTCAATTTACCAACCACTTTCTGGATGGAAGATTCACGTCACATATTGTACGGATAGAAGTCTTTTAATTGCACATCATGCCAGTGTCAAGATCCATATCTTCCACATCTTCACCCTGGACTGGCAGGAGGCAAAATTATTTCTCCTTCAAATTAAGCTAGTAGAGGCTGGTACCAAAATATTATCAAAATCCTCAGGCTTGTCACCATGTGTGAAGCCTTCTGCAGGAAAAAGGGAAACCTGAAATATTCACCACCAAAACCTTTTATTTCATGTTATGTACTGGCCCAGGTGTAGTTGAAAATTTACAGAAAATTGAAAAAATTCTGACACTCTTTTATTTGCTACCAGCCTTGTGACATCACCTATAAGCACAAGTAAGCTGGCTGGCCAGTTGAAATTTCTCTTTCCTGTTAATTTAAATCTCTGCTTATTAGTTCTCTGTAACTACATGTACTTAATAGAGTAAAAATATATTTTCTTAAACAAACACACAAACAAACAAAAAAACTTTTTACATCTTAGAGCATCGCAGAATTAGAATCATAGAATGGTTTGTTGAAAGGGACCTTAAAGATCATCTAGTTCCACACCCCCTGCCATGGGCAGGGAAACCTTCCATTAGAACAGGTTGCCCAAAGCCCCATCCAACTTGGCCTTGAACACCTTGAGGAATGGAGCATCCACAGCTTCTCTGGGCAACCTATTCCAGTGCCTCAACACCCACATTGTGAAGAACTTCTTCCAAATATCTAATATAAATCTACCCTGTTTTAGTTTAAGCCATTCCTCGTCCTATCAGTACACCCCCTGACAAAGAGTCCCTCCCTGGCTTTCCTGTAGGCCCCCTTTAGGTACTGAAAGGCCACCATATGGTATCCCTGGAGCCTTCTCTTCTCCAAGCTAAACAACCCCAAGGCCCTCAGCTGGTCTTCATAGAAGAGGTGCTCTAGCCCTTTGATCATACTCGTGGCCCTCCTCTGGACTCACTCTAATACTTCCACATCCTTGTTGTGCTGGGGGCCCCAGAGCCATACACAGTACTGTGGGTGGGGTCTCATGAGAGCAGAGCAGAAGGGGAGGATCTTAAAGCATCCATCATTAAGGAACTGAACATGGATGAAGTTATCATTAACAAAATGCAGTTGCCAATCCTTTACCTCTCAAAGAAAGTTCAGTTTTTCCATGCCAGCATGGCTGCATAAGCTTCAGTCTCCTCTATCACACACAAACAAGTCTTGTTCTTCATCTGTCAAAGTTGGAAAACTTATAGTTTGATGGTTGGAAAGCTAGAGCTGCCACTAAATAACAAACCACTAACTGAGCAACATACCAGAAATAACATGGTTATGAAACTGCTCACTATAATATTTCTCTAAATCCTCTCCATGGTTTATGGGGGTTTTTCTCTGCCGTACTCTTTTGCATTCATTTGTCATAATATTTTGAAAATACACAGAACATTTTTTCCTTAAGTGTTTTGCAAATTTGTCTGATTCCCAGTTTATTCTTTGAGTGTATAACCTTTTTAATTTTCTTAGATGTGAAGTTTACTTCCCAGCTGTGAAGATATCTCAAATTAATTTATAATGCTAAGTAATTGCAATCAGCTGTAAAGAAGTTTAGCTAATTCCTGCCCTTCCCTCTGAAACACTTTTATCTCCTAAGCAGTTTGTTGATTTCTAGAGATGCCACAAATCTATTATTCCTCTTTTTTCAAAAACACCTTTTTAAAAACCATCTCTCTCATTCCATAGCCAGCAGGACACCTTTTCTGTTTCTAGACCTGTGAAGCTCAGGAAATAAACAAAGGATCCATTTCAGACTGTTAGAACTCATTTTCTACCATTTTTTTCAAGACCTCCCTGGAGAAGCAAGTCAGTTTCCTTCTGCCTCCCCCACTGAGTCTTGGAGCCAGCCTGGGAGAAGGCAAAAACTAGGGAAGAGCAAGAGCTTTTCTTCTGTGGTGGTTTTGATCTGCTAGAGAGTAGGAAGAGCCTGCAGAGGGACCTGGACAGGTTGGATCAATGGGCAGAGGTCAATGGGATGAGGTTCAACACGGCTAAGTGCCAGGTCCTGCACTTTGATCACAACAACCCCATGCAGTGCTACAGGCTTGGGGAAGAGTGACTGAAAAGCTGTGCAGAGGAAAAGGATCTGGGGGTGTTGGTTGATGCTTACCTGAAGACAGGCTAGAAGTGTTCCCAGATGGCCAATGCCAACAGCATCCTGGCTTGTATCAGGAATAGTGCAGCCAGCAGGACCAGGGAGGTGATCGTCCTCCTATACTCTGCTCTGCTGAGGCCACACCTCGAGTACTGTGTTCAGTTTTGGGCCCCTCACTACAGGAAGGACATCGAGGTCCTGAAGCATGTCCAGAGAAGGGCTACAAAGCTGGTGAAGGGCCTGGAGCACAAGTCCTGTGAGGAGCAGCTGAGGGCACTGGGGGTGTTTGGTCTGGAGAAGAGCAGGCTCAGGGGAGACGTTATTGCTCTCTACAACTACCTGAAAGGAAGGTGTGGGGAGTTGGGGGTCGGCCTCTTCTCACAGGTAACCAGTGATAGGACTAGAGGGAATGGCCTCAAGTTGCTCCAGGGGAGGTTCAGTTTGGAAATGAGGAGACATTTCTTCTCAGAAAGAGCAGTCAGGCACTGGAATGGGTTGTCCGGGGAGGTGGTGGATTCACCGTCCCTGGGGGTGTTCAAGGAGAGGTTGGACGTGGTGCTTAGGGACATGGTTTAGTGGGTGACATTGGTCGTTGGGGGACAGTTGGACCATATGATCTTGGAGGTCTTTTCCAACCCTAATGATTCTATGATTCATCCTGATGGCTACCTAACCTACAATACACAGCTCTCTCACTCCCTCTCCTCAAAGGAACTGGGGGAGAAGATACAGTGAAAAGGGTCTCAAAGACTGAGATAAGAATAAGGAGATGTCTCACCAATTACTGTCACAAGCTAAGCAGACTCAGCTTAGGGAGAGTAATTTGTTTCCTATTACTGACAGACTAGACCAATGAGAAACTAAAAGCAAATTTAAAACACCTGCTCACCTCATGCTCACCCTCATCCCACATCAACACTCTATCTCTTCCTGCTGAGCAGTGCAGGGAAATGGGGAAGGGGAGTTGTGCTTAGACATAATGCTTTGTTATCTGCTGCTCCTATATCTTTGCTTTCTTCCCCCGTTCCAAACTGGAGTCTCTCCTACAAGATGTAGTACTTCTCGAACTGAAGCTATATGGACTTCCCATGGACAGAAGTTCTTCAAGAACAGCTACAATATGGATCTGTACCTTGGTGTCCATCCATCAGTACTGAGCTGCTCCAACATTGGTCCATCATGGGCAGCAGCTACCACCAGGCCTCTTGCTCCACCGTGGGCTTCTCTACAGGCTGCAGTGTGGAGATCTGCTCCACCGTGGTACTCCATGGGCTGCAGGGGGACAGCCTGCTCCACCAGGGGCCTCTCCACAGGCTGCAGGGGAACTTCTGCTCTGGCGCCTGGAGCACCTCCTGCCCTCCTTCTGCATTGATTGTGGTGTCTTCAGAATTTTTTCTCCCTACATTTTCTCCCTCCTCTCCCAGCCGCTGTTTTCCCCTTTCTTAAATATGCTCTCACAGATGTGCAACCAGCATTAGTCAGCTTTGGCCAAGTACCTTTCAGAGCTGGATGGAGCTGACTCTTATCTAACATGGGGCAGCCTCTGGACTCTTCTCACAGAAGACATCCCTGCAGCACCCCTGTTACCAAAACTTTGCCACATCAACCTATTTTTTCTAACCAAAGCAGAAACACAGGACCTCAGAAAAGAGAATATCAAACATAAACATAGTTAAAATTATTTTGCCTTTACAAACCATTTTGCGTTTCAGAAAATAATCTGTGCATGCATTTAAGAAAATTCTGTTGAGAAGGACCCAACCACGTTTACTTCTGAATATTCAGGAAGTTTTGATATTTGTTTTTTTCATAATGATAACTTTGTGAGAGATTTATATGAGTTTTATTATGATGTGACAGAAATAATTTGAGTTCTCCTTTAATCATTTCCATAATAAGATCTTTTTTCTTCCTCAGATCATATTTTTTTTCCAAACTATTTCCATCTTCTTCTTTCACTGTTCTTGAGTGAAAACAAAATTATTTGCTTGTCATTTTTCATTATGAACACTCAAGGAATGTCCAGAATTCCTACTTGAAAAACTCTTCTTTGTCTTGTTTCAAAAAGATATGCAGTGAGAGAGCAGGTAAGAGTTGCAGAGCTGGAAACAAGCTCAAACTATCCTGACAGTCACTTATTGTGTATCTATTTTCAAGTCATTTCCCACCGTTGCACAAGATATTGACATTGACTGCAGGAAGGACATATCCATCCACTAATAATGCTCACAGGAAAACATTGATTGAAAATGACCATTTTTATGTACAGGCTGTATTTTGGATCAGCTCCCAGACATACAGGGAGGAGAAAAAATAGAAAAAGAAAAAAAAAAAAAAGGAGAGATAAAGTGCTGAAGGCTTTCTCATCAGTCACACCCAACAAATGCATGTCCCAAATCTATCAACTCAAATATCTTTTTCTCTGATTCCATCTGGAAACTGTCATCAATTCATTTTGCAATATTTTCTTTCCATTCTCTACTCCTCTTTTTCAATAAAATAAATCCATACTTTTATCACAGCAGGAAGGATTCTGAAGAAAGTAATCAAACATACTCCTTATAAGCACCAAGAAGAAAACCTGAGTATGAGTAGCAGCCTACCTGGATTTATCAAGAACAAATCTTGTCATAACAATATAATTTTCATTCATCACCAGACAGCAAGCTATGTAGGTTGGGGCAAAGCATATCATACAGCTTGAGTTTTTTAAGATTTCAGAACCTGTCAATCAAAATATGGTCTAAGAAGAAAACCACAATCATAGAAGTTGCCAACAGTCCTCTGTAAAACATGATGAGTGAATCAAACAGAAGGATGAAATGAGCAATTCTGTAAGGGTGTATCCCAATCAATATATTCATTCATGACATTTAAGATGAAATAGAGAGAGGGCATGTTAGATCTGTAAACATAAAACTGAGGGGATCACAAAACTGTTGCAGGACACAAATAGAATTCAGGATGATCTTGGCAAACAAGATAAATGATTTCTGTAAAAAATAAAATTGTTCAGTAAGGAGTACAAGGTTATAAATGAACAGATATAATCAAGTATAAATTGAAATTGAATATGGTTAAGGCAACAATTTTGCATGGACAATTTAAACAAGACCAACAGAAAATGGCTAGACAATACCACGTTGGTGTGAAGAAGTCAATATCACACTCAGTTGCATCAAAAAGGGCACAGAATACAAGTAATGTTAATTTGTCCTCTGTTATACTGAGAAGTGGTAAAGAATGTGCAGAAGGAAGTAAGAACCTTCATAAAATTAGGAAATATACCCCGTAAGGAAGTCTGAAGCAAAAAGGGTGTTTAAAAAAGAAAACAGAAGGTACAGTAAAGAAATAAAATATTCTCTGTATCCACATTTTATAGAATGGGTCATTATAGGCTTAATCTGCACAAAGGTAAAACAAATTAAATATCAGAAAAGTTACCTGGAAAGAGTGCAACATATCCACTCACTGCTGCAGGACATCACGGGATAATGCAAATCATCCTTATTTAGAAAAGTGATGTTATTTTCAGTGAATTACTAAATGTTATTGTATTTGTTTATTTATTTTAAATATATCAATACCTTTTGTGCAATATGGCTGGCACAGTAAATGGAAGTCATTAGTCCATGCTGTGATTATTGAGGCACAGAAATTGATTTAGCTGTAATAGTATGAGCATGATAAAGCACTAAAAAACTTTATGGCAGTTTCAGTGTAACTGATAAGAGAAAAAAATAAGGTTTTGAAAACCCACCTTGTACTTGGATAAAATAGAATTAAAATAACTCAGACTTGTAAATTGAACTACAAAATTCCTATATATATGACAAGCACTGAGGACAACTTAATGTGACAGGGATTTAGTATTGGCTGTGGCAAGATCCCTGTTCCTTGTCATGTCCCAGCTAAGCTGAAAGCAAATTTTCAGCAAAATAAATGGACGTGATATCACGTGGTATTCTAACTAACTGGGTGTGGAGTGTGTGTGGGGAGGGAGTTAACCCTTGTGAACAGGAATGCATATTATCAGCAAGTAAAGACATATATGCCCGATCTCTGGACATATTTATGGACCTTATGTTGTACACTGAGAAAGGCTGTAAGGAGAAGCAAAACTGGCAGCTCCCTGCCCTACCAAAAGGAGATAGAAAAAAGCAAATTCCTAAAGGTAAAATATTTAGCATAAACTGTTAATATCTTCTCCTTGCAAATTCTGGAAAAGTGGATAGAATTATAAACCCAGTTCTTTTGAAAAAATATCCAACTTGTATCCTACTGGTGCAGGGTGTGAGGCATGCATTATGGTTGGTTGCAGGTTAGTATTAGCGTGGGATAGCTCAGCCAACACATTTTGAGCTAATTCATAGCATAGACTGCTAAATAAATTCTGTTGATCCCTAGGCTAAGGGAAGCATTACCCAACTTGAGCTATCTAAGGTTAGGTGTTTCTTACTGGAGTTGCCATTTGGGTGAAAGACCATCTAGAACGTATGGAGCTCTGCCTCCGGGTGGTTGTTGAGCAAGTCAAGAGCTTATAGGTAAGGGTTAAATGACAGACTAACAATGGGGACACTATTGTGGGTGTTTGCTACAGGCCACCTGATCAGGAGGAGGAAGTAGCTGAGGCCTCTTACAGACAGCTAAAAGCAGCCTCAAGATCACAGTCCCTGGCTCTCATGGGGGATTTCAACCACCCTGACATCTGCTGGGGGAATAACAGTAAGGCACAAACAATACCGGAGGTTCCTGGAAAGCACTGATAACTTTCTGACACATGATGGAGCAGCCAGTGAGGAAAGGCGTTCTGATGGACCTCGTACTAACAAACAATGAAGGACTGGTTGGAGATGTGAAGGTTGGGGGCATCCTTGGCTGCAGTGACCATGAGATCCTGTATTTCAGGATCCTGCAAGGAGGAAGCAGTGCAATAAGATTGCAATCGTGGACTTCAGGAGAGTTAACTTTGGCCTTTTCAGGGATCTTGGAAGAATCCCATGGGATCAGGCCCTAGAAGGAATACAAGATAGATTGTTAATATTCAAGGATCACTTACTCCAGGCTCAAGAAGTGCATTCCTATGAGCAAGAAATAGAGCAGATGGGGCAGAAGACCTGCATAGATGAACAAGGAACTCCTGACAAACACATACATAAGCAGGAGGTGTACAAGATGTGGAAGCAGAAACAAGCCACTTGCGATGAATATAAGGATGTTGTCAGAGCATGCAGAAATGTGACAAGTAAGGCCAATTTGGAATTAAATCTGGCTAGGGATGTCAAGGACAACAAGGCCTTCTTCAAATACATCAATGACAAAAGAAAAACTAGGAAATATGTTGGCCTGCTACTGAATGGGGCCAGAAAACTGGTGACAGAGGACAGAGTGAAAGCAGAGATACTGAATGCTTCAGTCTTCACTGCCAAGACCAGCCCTCAGGAATCACAAACCCATGAGAGCAAAGAGAAAGTACGGAGAAAGCAAAATTTTTCCTTGATTGAGGAGGATCATTTAGGCAAATGTGACATCCACAAGTCCATGGGTCCTGCTGGGATACATCCATGAGCTTTGAGGGAGTTGCTAGGCCACTCAATCATCTTTGAAAGTTCATAGAAATCAGGAGAGATACCTGAGGACTGGAAGAAAGCTAATGTCACCCCAGTCTTCAAAAAGGGCAAGAAGGAGGACCCAGGGAACTACAGGCCAGTCAGCTTCACCTCAGTCCCTGGCAAGGTAATGGGACAGTCATTCTGGAGGACTTCTGTAAGCATATGGAAGTCGAGGTGATCAGGAGTGGTCAGCATGGATTCACCAAAGGGAAATCATGCTTAACCAACTTGACTGCCTTCTATAGGGGAATGACTGGCTGGATACATGAGGGGAGAGCAGTTGATGTTGTCTACCTGGACTTCAGCAAGGCTTTTGAAATGTCTCCCATGCTATCCTCACAGGCAAACTCAGAAGCGTGGGCTGAGTGAGTGGAGGGTGAGGTGGATTGAGAACTGGCTGAATGGTAGGTCTCAGAGGGTTGTGATCAGTGACACAGAGTCTAGCTGGAGGCCTGTAGAAAGCAGTGCCCCGCAGGGTTCAATACTGGGTCCAATATTGCTTAATTTATTCATTAATGACTTGGATGAAAGGATAGAATACCTCCTCAGCAAGTTTGCTGATGATACAAAACTGGGAGAAGTGGCTGATACCCCAGAGTACTGTGCTGCCATTCAGAAGAATGTCAACAAGCTGGAGAGATGAGAAGAGAGGAACTTCTTGAAATTCAACAAAGGCAAGTGCAGGGTTCTGCATTTGGGGAGGAATAACTCCATGAACCAGTAAAGGCTGGGAGCTGACCTGCTGGAAAGTAGTTCTGTGGAGAAGGACCTGGGGGTTCTGGTGGACGACAAGTTAAACAAGAGCCAGAAATGTGCCCTTGTGGCCGAGAAAATAATAAAATAATTAAAAATATAATAATAATAATAATTAAAAACAAACTCCAGAATTTTTTGTTCTGAAAATTCCACACAGAAATCTGATGTTTTAATAATTATTTTTTTGCTAGATCTTCTTGACATGAATTCATAACTGCATTTATATCCTGGGTCAAAAAAGTGGACCCAGCTGGGAAAAGAAGCTGAAAGAGATGCTCTTCCTACGCAACCTGGAGTTACTAGCAGAACTGTGAACAAAACCTGAGTTCTGACATCCAGATGAGTTGTCCAGCTGCTATTGCCTTAAATCAAATTTACTGGTTTTCCTCCTGAATAAGTCATTTTTTCTGTTCACAGCATCATTTAGAATCTGACAGAATATACTTCCATCTCAAAGGTGCAACCCAAAGAAATCGTCCCACCACAAAAGCTGAACTTGTGATTAGAATTTCAGCTAATTGCTCCTTCCATTTTGCTGTGAACCAGTCCATGATTTAACCCAAATGGGTTATTTTATGGCTTTATGTGTCTAGCATTTTGAATGTTAATTTGAGGTCTTCATATATCTTATATAAGAATCAGTATCTTAATATTTTAAACATACATTATTTAAAAATCAACATTTCTTTCAGATTCAAAAAGATAAGAATCCCTTAACCTCATATATGTACTGCTCCATTTTTATTATCTCTGTTGCTTGTGGTTTGAATACAGAGAAAAGTGAAAGATGAGCATTAAGCACCTTGACAGCATTGAGCTGAACTGAGTGTGAAAATGTTAAAGGACACAAATTGAAATGAAACCTTATGTGCTGAATTTACATAGGCAGCATTTCAGCTGTTTAATTAGTATTCAAAGTGTGCATTCTGAAGAAGTTATAATATCTCTAAAAAGTTTCAGTACTCATTCATAGGTTCCTGTACATTTACATCTAGCCATCTAGCCCCCCCCCCAGACTGTTGTCAGTTAACTTACAGTTCCTTTGAGCAAGGGTGAGCTTTTATGAATATGTCTGTCTATGAAAAAAAAAAAAAAAGGTATAGAGACAGGATTTTGTAAAAGAAAGAAAAATATTTCAGTGGCACATAAAACATGTGGTACTTACATCCCCAAATAGTTTAGGAAATGAAATGAGTCCAAGGGCAATTAACAAGTTGAATCCTTTTCAGAGAATCCAGGGAAGCTGCCTATGGAAAGCAAGAAAATACGCCAGATGGCTGTTATCTGGCATGTATCACACACACTGCTCTGAAATTATGCTTTTCCTTAGCTCAGTTTGATGACTTCCTTCCACTTGTCTGCCAGTGGTGCTCAGTAACCAGGCAATATTCCAGCTGTGCAAGGCACGGTGAATACCCTGGAATGGGGAGTAGGACCTTCAACCACATCTTGGCCACCATTGCCTCCTTGCAGTTTTTGCAGACTTGTGAGGATGGTTTCAGCAGAGCTTTCAGGATAGACTAAATCCAGCCCCTTTCAGTGGTGTGACAACTGAATTCAAGTTGTCTTGAAATTATATCTTCAAGTTATTCAAATCATATATATAGCAGTTTATCAGCAGCTTGGTACATTTGAAAGGAGTAGAATTAGGGTGATTTTTTTCAATTTTTCTTGGTGGAAAAACTTCCATGATCATAATGTGTTTCAGCTGATATTATAATACTATGGAATCAAAGAAGGGAAGAATTCAAAAAACTAGAGTCTGAATCAGATAAATGTATATGCATAGAGATATCTTGTATGCCGTGGGCTGTACTGAAATTCAGAGTTCAGCATTTTCAAGGTGTTCAGTTGATTAACAGCTACAGAGCAAGAGTTATGAAATAACTGATGAGCTTGATAATACACCTTTATAAAATTAATTTCCTAATATCTTGTAGTACTGCATCAGAACACATATGCATTCATTTTGTTATTTGTCATATATATACGTATTTCCTTTGCTTTAGTTTTTTCCTCCTTTTTTCCATGATTCCTTCATTCATGCTGTCATGATTGACATAGCTCACTAATTCATTCATCTAACTACTTGCAGCCATTGCAGGATTTGCTTCCCTTTTACAAACAACAGGCAAAGTAACTGTAAATAAATAAACGAAGACAAGACTTAAGAAAACTAAATAGGAGCTGAGCTATCCAAGGAAATAAATTGCTTTACATAGATTCTGAGCTCCTGCACTTAAAAACTAAGTAAACGGGCATTTCATTTTTCAGTCTTTCTGTTAGAATACTGCAGGAATGAGGGCTATGAGAAACCTAGATAGAAGTATGGACAGACCTGGGGTTTCAGTTCCTCTTTCCAAAGTGGCTATTTATTTCCTGAATACAGAAAACAGATCATAACAGAGAAATTGGTCTCTCTACCTTGATATCATATTGTTAGGAACAGAAAATGTCTCAGACCTGACTGGCGTTAATTTAGACTCTTTCTGTCATAGCAAAGGGAGTTTTCTTCACACAGACCATACAAGGAACTTAAACACATATTTAAGAGGGTTGTTCCACTTGGTACCTAAAAAATTCTTAGATATCTAAGTCCGACTGACTCATTCCCACTTACAGCAAGCACAGGGGAAAAGAATGCAACAAAAAGCTCATGTCCTTGAGCAATGAAATGTACAGACTTTGAACTATGCTTTCTTCTTTTCTGTTTTTTTCCTACTCATCCCCATACAGATATGCATGCAAGTATGCAATCCTCAAACTGCTTTGCTCAGCCATATAAATAATGTTGAAGTAGAAAAAAATCAGCAAAATGTAAGAAGGCAAAAATCATTTGACCTTTCTAAGTTTAAGCAGCCTCACACTTGATATATTAACTGCAAAGTGTATCATATATTCACACAACTTCTAAGCCTTGGAGAGTTACAGTCACAGTCAGTGACTGTAAAACCCAGTAGCTTTCCATCCTCCCAGGATTTAAGGAATATTCATACGTTTTCTGTGACTGCTCTGTCAAAGATTAAGATTGGGTGGCTAATATCTGTGAGTGCTGATTATTTGTTTTGGCTTATTTAAAAAGAATTGTTTTCAGTAGTTTGAAAGTAAAATTCTTCATAAGTCTGGTGACTTCAGAGCAAGTACAAGATCAACAGTTAAATACAGAAATTTCCTGAGTGTCTTGAGAGCACTCAAAACTTCAAAATATAAGTACTTCATTATGCTGCAGATGAGGGAATAATTTGACATTATTGCTTTGGCTTTCTTTATATCTTTGGTTTAAATGAGTCGGAAATCTTAAAATAGGATGTGAAGGATCAGGGGTTAAACTCATGATGTAATTAAAATTGCAGTCTTAGGGTTTGCCCTTTAAGCTTAAATGTTTCTGTAAGTTAAGGCTGAAATGATTTAATGCACACTACTATATTTGGGTAAATTGTGATGGTACGAATTCCAGAATGTGTGCATCAGCTGAGTTCCTTTAACATGAATGATTTTGATAAACTATGAGAAAAACAAGCAGCTTTTGAATTAAAGGACCCCATATACAAGTCAATCATTGTAATGCCATGTTGTTTGGAGCTTTGTCTCTGTTAACATTTCAGAGAAGATTGAGGTTAATGACATGTTATGATAGCCTTCAGTCTGGAAGGGCTGGAAACAAATATTAGTTTAGTACTGTCAGACAGTACAAAGATAATAATATCCTAAGTGACACAGGAATACCCTGAGCAGTCAGTGAATTTGGAGCTATGTCTTTTTATCCTTGAGCTTTCTGCCCTTCCAGCTCTCACCTCTGTGCTGTGGCACCCAGACCCCAGGGCTAAGAGGGGAGTCTCACTAGTTGTGGCAGATGCTGTCAAAGCACAACATATTCCTCCTACTAACATTTGTTCAGCCAAATGATAGCCCAAAGCTTGCTTCTACTAATGCAGATTTCGAGCCTCTACTGCCATTTTCTTTTTCTTTTTTTTTTCTTTAGCATAAAATTGTTGATTACAGTTGCAATTTAGAGAGCAGAAAAAGTGTGTGTGCGTGTGCTCTTTTTTTTTTCTTTTTTTTTTTTTTTTCCCCTATGTAATATGTAAGTAACAGAGAAGATAAATCTATGATTGAAATAACCAGTGAGGTTTGGGGGTTGGAATTGTCTCATTTTGCTCACTGACACTACAAACAAGCAAGACAACAGATATGGATTTCAAGTCCCAGACCAAACTGGACAGGCATAATGAAGCAATCCAGTCCCCAAGGTGCTCCATGCAGTAGCTAGCCTGGAGGTGCCAGATAACTGTGGGTTTCCAGCACTGGGAGAGACCTGACAGAACAATGTGGACAGACAGAGAGTTCTCTGAAAAGTCACATGCCTGGGTTGTGCTCTTGTCCTGACCATAGCTGACACCAGGAATAGTGCAGAGACCTTCTGCTTGTTCTTGTATCTGAATGTCCTCTCCAGCCTTACGTAACTCTAGTAAATTCTCAACCAGGTTCTTTACTTACTGAGTAATCTTTGAACCCATATATGGGAAGAGTGACTGATATCATATACCTGGACTTCTGTAAGGCTTTTGACAAGGTCCCACATGACATCCTGGTCTCCAAATTGGAGACAGATGGATTTGATGGGTGGGCCATTCAGTGGATAAGGAACTGGCTTGAAGGTCGCACCCAGAGAGTGCTGGTCAAGTCCAGCTGAAGGCCGGTGACAAGTGGTGTCCCTCAGGGGTCTATCCTGGGACTGGTACTTTTTAAGAACTTTATCAGTGACATAGACAGTAGGACCAAGCACACGATCAGCAAGTTTGCGGATGACACCAAGCTGAGTGGTGCAGCTGACACAACAGAAGGAAGGGATGCCATCCAAAATTACATGGACTAGTTCAAGAAGTGGACCCATGTGAACCTAACGAGGTTCAACATGTCCAAGTGCAAGGTACTGCACCTGGGTCAGGGCAATCCCAGACATGAGTACAGACTGGGAGAAGCACTCATTGAGAGCAGCCCTGCAGAGAAAGACTTGGGGGTTCTAGTGGATAAAAAACTTGATATGAGCCGGTAATGCACGCCTGCAGCCCAGAAGGCCAACTGCATCCCAGGGCTGCATCAACAAAGGAGTGGCCAGCAGTTTGAAGGTGATTCTCCCCCTCTATACTGCCCTTGTAAGGCGTCACTTGGAGTCCATGTCTGGGGCCCCCAGCACAAAAAGGGTGTGCATATATTAGACGGCCCAGAGGATGGCTACAAAGATGATCAGAGGGCTGATCAACTTTCTTCACCTATGAAGAAAGACTGAGAAAGCTGGGGATGTTCATCCTGGAGAAAAGAAGGCTCCAGGATGACCTTATTGCAGCTTTTCAATGCTTAAAGGGGGCTTATAAAAAAGATAGAGAGCAACTTTTTGCTCAGTTACATGACAGGACATGGAATGGTTTTAAACTAAAAGAGGGGAGATTTAGATTAGAAGTTAGGAGGAAATTCTTCACTCAGAGAATGGTGAGACAGAGAATGAGAGACAGGTTGTCCAGAGAAGCTGTGGGTGCCCCATCCCTGGGGGTGTTCAAGACCAGCGTGGATGAGGTCCTGGGCAACCTAATCTAGTGGGTGGTGTCCCTGCCTATGGCAGGGGGTTGAAATTAGATGATCTTTAAAGTCCTTTCCAACTCAAGCCGTTCTATGATTCTATGATATGATTCTATGATTCTATACACACACTATGCAAAGGTGTTACTTTTCATTTGTAGTTCAGAATACGGAACATGAAAGCAGAAAAGAACTTGCTCAGGAACTACTGGGTTCACAACTGCCTGCTATAAACATCCCCCATAAGACGTGGGAGGACCGTGAAGGTGGCAGCTCCTTCTGTATGTGGTCATGAGGGTGGGTGGGCTAGCTCAAGATACCCTGCAGCCCTGCTCTGAAACAACCTCTGTGCCAGCTTTACCCAGTGCTGCACAGCCAAGTGTGTATGTTTGAAAGTGTGGGAAGGGAGAAGGTGTTTCTGCCTGTCCTGGTTCCAGTTAGGACAGAGTTAAGTAGCTCATAGTAGCTGGTAGGGTGCTATGTTTTGGATTAGGATGAGAAGAGCGCTGATAACATGCTGATGTTTTAATTGTTGCAGAGCAGTGTTTACACCGGGCCAAGGACTTTTCGGCTTCTTGCTCTGTCCTGCCAGCGAGCAGGCTGGGGGTGCAGCAGGAGCTGGGAGGGGACAGACCCAGGACAGCTGACCCAAACTGGCCAAAGGGGTATTCCATACCATCTGACGTCATGCTAAACAATATATAGGGGTGGCTGGCCGGGGTGGGGGGCCGGCTGCTCGGGAATAGGCTGGGCATCGGTCAGCGGGTGGTGAGCAATTGCATTGTGCATCACTTGTTTTCTTACACATTATTATTGTTAATACTATTACCATTATCACTATTATTATTATTATTGTTATTATTATTTTCCTGTCTTAATAAACTGTCTTTATCTCAACTCACAGGCTTCACTTTCCCGTTTCTCTCCCCCATCCCAGAGAGGGAGGGGGGAGGGTGAGCGAACGGCTGTGTGGTGTTTAGCTGCCAGCCGGGTTAAACCACAACAGTCTTTTTGGCGCCCAACGTGGGGCCCGAAGGGTTGAGATATCGACAAATCTGACCAGAGTGTGTTAAACTAAAATTGGTATAAGTATTGGACCTGCTTAATAGTTGCGAGTGGCAGGGAGTGTGGGAGGATATGGGCAGGTTTCTAGAGCAGTGGTCACCTCCAGTGTTTTGGACATTCACCCCTGAACAACTGCAAAATCCTAAAAAGCTGGCCGAATGCTTGAAAAAAAGGTGTCATGACTCTGGCAGTTCCAAAGTGACACAAATCACTGTAGCGTGCTGGGGTCTGGCTTGTGCCTATCGAGCTGCAATTGATGCTATTAGCAACCTAGCTCCAGCTCCTGCAGCCGCTCCAGCTCCTGCAGCCGCTCCAGCTCCAGCTCCTGCAGCCGCTCCAGCTCCTGCAGCCGCTCCAGCTCCTGCAGCCGCTCCAGCTCCAGCTCCTGCAGCCGCTCCAGCTCCTGCAGCCGCTCCAGCTCCTGCAGCCGCTCCAGCTCCAGCTCCTGCAGCCGCTCCAGCTCCTGCAGCCGCTCCAGCTCCTGCAGCCGTTCCAGCTCCAGCTCCTGCAGCCACTCCAGCTGCAGCTCCTGCAGCCGCTCCAGCTCCAGCTCCTGCAGCCGCTCCAGCTCCAGCTCCTGCAGCCGCTCCAGCTCCAGCTCCTGCAGCCGCTCCAGCTCCTGCAGCCGCTCCAGCTCCTGCAGCCGCTCCAGTTCCAGCTCCTGCAGCTACTCCAGCTCCAGCTCCTGCAGCCGCTCCAGTTCCAGCTCCTGCAGCTACTCCAGCTCCAGCTCCTGCAGCCGCTCCAGCTCCTGCAGCCGTTCCAGTTCCAGCTCCTGCAGCCGCTCCAGCTCCTGCAGCCGCTCCAGCTCCTGCAGCCGCTCCAGCCCCTGCAGCCACTCCAGCTCCAGCTCCTGCAGCCGCTCCAGCTCCAGCTCCTGCAGCCGTTCCGGCTCCTGCAGCCGCTCCAGCTCCAGCCCCTGCAGCCGCTCCAGCTCCAGCCCCTGCAGCTGCCCCAGCTCCTGCAGCTGCCCCAGCTCGTGCAGCTGCTCCCACTCCTGTGGCTGGGTCAGAGAAACGAGCTGTAGCAGTGCAAGTTGACCCCGCAGAGGGTATTCCAACCCCTGTGGCAGACCCTGCGTCTGGGTCAGAGAAACGAGCTGTAGCAGTGCAAGTTGACCCCGCAGAGGGTATTCCAACCCCTGTGGCAGACCCTGTGGCTGGGTCAGAGAAACGAGCTGTAGCAGTGCAAGTTGCCCCTGTAGACAAGGTGAAAAAATGGTATAGAGGCTCAGGTCGTTTAAAACGCAGACAGTCTTCTGCTAAGTCTGGGCGTAGTGAAGACGAGGCTGGGCCATCAAAGGTGCAGGAGACTGAAGATGAGGATGAGGATGGCGAAAAATCAACAGTAACTACCCGGACTCCATACCAGCCATCAAAGGTGCAGGAGACTGAAGATGAGGATGAGGATGTCGGAAAATCAACAGTAACTACCCGGACTCTACACCGGCCATCAAAGGTGCAGAAGACTGAAGATGAGGATGAGGATGTCGAAAAATCAACAGTAATTACCCGGACTCTATACCAGCGTGAGCTACGAGATGTGCGAAAAGATTTTGGTCGCTGTATAGGCGAGCAGCTTGTCACCTGGCTGCTCCGGTGCTGGGACACGGGAGCCAATTATGTGGAATTGGAGGGCAAGGAAGCCAGGCGGCTGGGATCCCTTGCTAGGGACGCATGCATTGACAAAGCAATTGGAGATGGAGCACGATCTCGCAGCCTCTGGAGGCGTCTCCTGTCAGCTGTGAAGGAAAGGTATCTCTTCAAGGAAGAACTTGTATGTTTACCAAGCAAATGGACCACCATGGAGAAGGGAATTCAGTACCTGAGGGAATTGGCTGTACGGGAAGTAATTTATAAGGACCTAGACGACGCACAAACATCCGCAGATCCAGATGCAGTCCGGTGTACACTACCCATGTGGCGGAAGTTTGTACAGAGTGCCCCATCATCATATGCCAGCTCATTGGCAATGCTAGCCTGGAAAACGGAGGAGAATCCCACAGTGAATGAAGTGACTAAAATACTCCGGCAGTACGAAGGAAATCTCTCCTCTTCCCTAAAGGCCTGTGTCTCAGCTGTGGAGAAACTCTCTGAAGAGGTCCACCAACTTAAAGAGAATTTATCTTCCCCTCCACCTGAACGAACCAGTGTCCACCAGCTAAAAGAGAATGCTTTAGAGAAACTTTCTGAAAAGATCCACCAACTTGAAGAAAGATTATCTTCCCCTTCACCTGAACGAACCAGTGTCCACCAGCTAAAAGAGAATGCTTTGGAGAAACTTTCTGAAAAGATCCACCAACTTGAAGAAAGATTATCTTCCCCTTCACCTGAACGAACCAGTGTCCACCAGCTAAAAGAGAATGCTTTGGAGAAACTTTCTGAAAAGATCCACCAACTTGAAGAAAGATTATCTTCCCCTTCACCTGAACGAACCAGTGTCCACCAGCTAAAAGAGAATACCTTGGAGAAACTTTCTGAAGAGATCCACCAACTTAAAGAGAGTTTATTTTCCTCCCCACCTGTACAAACCAGTGTCTCAGCTATTAGGGGTAAACGTTCATCTATGCAAGGAAGACAATATGGTGGGCACACACACCGCGCCACCCTGTGGTTTTACCTACGTGACCATGGAGAGGACATGAGAAAATGGGATGGAAAATCTACTGCGACCCTAGAGGCACGGGTACGTGAATTGCAAAGGAAAACAATTGGGAAAAAGGAGTTCTCTGAAAGGTTTGCTGCTCCAACTTCCAGCAGGCAGTCCTTTAAACACAGAAATGAAGATTCTGACCAGGACTAGAGGGGCCCTGCCTCCAGCCAGGGGGAGGAAAGGGACAATCGAGTTTATTGGACTGTGTGGATTCGATGGCCTGGCACGTCAGACGCACAGAAGTATAAGGCTTTGGTAGACACCGGTGCACAATGTACTCTAATGCCATCAAGCTATAAAGGGCCAGAGCCCATCTGTATTTATGGTGTGACGGGGGGATCCCAGCAGTTAACTGTATTGGAGGCTGAAGTGAGTCTAACCGGTAATGAGTGGCAAAAGCACCGTATTGTGACTGGCCCAGATGCTCCGTGCATCCTTGGCATAGACTATCTTAGAAGAGGATATTTCAAGGACCCAAAAGGGTTCCGCTGGGCTTTTGGCATAGCTGCTTTGGAGACAGAGGACATTAAACAGTTGTCTACCTTGCCTGGTCTCTCAGAGGACCCTTCTGTTGTGGGGTTGCTGAGGGTTGAAGAACAGCAAGTGCCGATCGCTACCACAACTGTGCACCGGCGGCAATATCGCACCAACCGAGACTCCCTGAGTCCCATCCATAAGCTAATTCGTCAACTGGAGAGCCAAGGAGTGATCAGCAAGACTCATTCACCTTTTAATAGTCCCATATGGCCAGTGCGAAAGTCTAATGGTGAGTGGAGACTAACAGTGGACTATCGTGGCCTGAACGAAGTCACGCCACCACTGAGTGCTGCAGTGCCGGACATGCTAGAACTCCAGTATGAACTGGAATCAAAGGCAGCCAAGTGGTATGCCACAATTGATATCGCTAATGCATTTTTCTCCATCCCTCTAGCAGCACAGTGCAGGCCACAGTTTGCTTTCACTTGGAGGGGAGTCCAATATACTTGGAATCGGCTGCCCCAGGGGTGGAAACACAGCCCTACCATTTGCCATGGACTGATCCAGTCTGCGCTGGAGCAGGGGGAAGCTCCTGAACACCTGCAGTACATCGATGACATCATTGTGTGGGGTGACACTGCAGAAGAAGTTTTCGAGAAAGGGAAGAAAATAGTCCAAATCCTTCTGAAGGCTGGTTTTGCCATAAAACAGAATAAAGTTAAAGGACCTGCACGAGAGATCCAGTTTTTAGGAATAAAATGGCAAGATGGACGCCGTCAAATCCCAATGGATGTGATCAACAAAATAACAGCTATGTCTCCACCAACTAGCAAAAAAGAAACACAAACTTTCCTAGGTGTCGTGGGGTTTTGGAGAATGCATATTCCAAATTACAGTCTGATTGTAAACCCGCTCTACCAAGTAACCCGTAAGAAGAATGCTTTTGAATGGGGCCCTGAGCAACGACAAGCCTTTGAACAAATTAAGCAGGAAATAGTTCATGCAGTAGCCCTCGGGCCAGTCCGAACAGGACCAGATGTAAAGAATGTGCTCTACACCGCAGCCGGAGAGAATGGTCCCACCTGGAGCCTCTGGCAGAAAGAACCTGGGGAAACTCGAGGTCGACCCCTGGGGTTTTGGAGTCGGGGATACAGAGGATCTGAAGCCCGCTATACTCCAACTGAAAAGGAGATATTGGCAGCATATGAAGGAGTTCGATCTGCTTCGGAAGTGGTCGGTACTGAAGCGCAGCTCCTCCTGGCACCCCGACTGCCGGTACTAGGCTGGATGTTCAAAGGAAGGGTCCCCTCTACGCATCATGCAACTGATGCTACATGGAGCAAGTGGGTTGCACTGATTACTCAGCGGGCTCGAATAGGAAACCCCAGTCGCCCAGGAATCTTGGAGGTGATTATGGACTGGCCAGAAGGCAAATACTTTGGGATATCACCAGAGGAGGAGGTGGTTCGTGCTGAAGAAGCCCCCCTGTACAACAAGCTACCAGAAAATGAGAAGAAATATGCCTTGTTCACTGACGGGTCCTGTCGTATTGTGGGAAAGCATCGGAGATGGAAAGCTGCTGTATGGAGTCCTACACGACGAGTTGCAGAAGCTGCTGAGGGAGAAGGTGAATCGAGTCAGTTTGCAGAAGTAAAAGCCATTCAGCTGGCTTTAGATATTGCTGAACGAGAAAAGTGGCCAGTTCTCTATCTCTATACTGATTCATGGATGGTAGCAAATGCCCTGTGGGGGTGGTTACAGCAATGGAAGCAGAACAACTGGCAGCGCAGGGGCAAGCCCATCTGGGCTGCGGCATTGTGGCAAGATATTGCTGCCCGGGTAGAGAACCTGGTTGTAAAGGTACGCCATGTAGATGCTCATGTGCCCAAGAATCGGGCTACTGAAGAACACCAAAACAACCAGCAGGTGGATCAGGCTGCTAAGATTGAAGTGGCTCAGGTGGACCTGGACTGGCAACATAAAGGTGAATTATTTATAGCCCGATGGGCCCATGACACCTCAGGCCATCAAGGTAGAGATGCAACCTACAGATGGGCTCGTGATCGAGGGGTGGACCTGACCATGGACACTATAGCACAGGTTATTCATGACTGTGAAACATGTGCTGCAATCAAGCAAGCCAAACGGTCAAAACCTCTTTGGTATGGAGGACGATGGCTGAAATATAAATATGGAGAGGCCTGGCAGATTGATTACATCACACTCCCTCAAACCCGCAACGGCAAGCGCCACGTACTTACAATGGTGGAAGCAACCACCGGATGGCTGGAAACATATCCTGTGCCCCATGCCACCGCCCGGAACACTATCCTGGGCCTTGAAAAGCAAGTCTTATGGCGACATGGCACCCCAGAGAGAATTGAGTCAGACAACGGGACTCATTTCCGAAACAACCTTATAGACACTTGGGCCAAAGAACATGGTATTGAGTGGGTGTATCACATCCCCTATCATGCACCAGCCTCTGGAAAAGTTGAACGATACAATGGACTGTTGAAGACTACACTGAAAGCAATGGGTGCTGGGACATTCAAAAATTGGGATACACATTTGGCAAAGGCCACCTGGTTAGTCAATACCAGGGGATCTGCCAACCGAGCTGGACCTGCCCAATCAAACCTGTTACGCACTGTAGAAGGGGATAAAGTTCCTGTAGTGCACGTAAGAAACATGCTGGGTAAAACAGTCTGGGCTACTCCTGCCTCAGGAAAAGGCAAACCCATTCGTGGAATTGCTTTTGCTCAGGGACCTGGATGCACTTGGTGGGTAATGCAAAAGAATGGGGAGGTCCGGTGTGTACCTCAAGGGGATTTGATACTGGGTGAGAATAGCCCATGAGTTGAATTGTAGTATGTTAATTATTATATAATAATGTATGTCATCACTACCATGATTGCTATATATCATAGATGAAAATGGTGATTAATTAGAATGTATTGGACAGAGTGTAACCTGAGCATGACATAAATGGTATGGAATAAGGGGTGGATATCTGTCCTGGTTCCAGTTAGGACAGAGTTAAGTAGCTCATAGTAGCTGGTAGGGTGCTATGTTTTGGATTAGGATGAGAAGAGCGCTGATAACATGCTGATGTTTTAATTGTTGCAGAGCAGTGTTTACACCGGGCCAAGGACTTTTCGGCTTCTTGCTCTGTCCTGCCAGCGAGCAGGCTGGGGGTGCAGCAGGAGCTGGGAGGGGACAGACCCAGGACAGCTGACCCAAACTGGCCAAAGGGGTATTCCATACCATCTGACGTCATGCTAAACAATATATAGGGGTGGCTGGCCGGGGTGGGGGGCCGGCTGCTCGGGAATAGGCTGGGCATCGGTCAGCGGGTGGTGAGCAATTGCATTGTGCATCACTTGTTTTCTTACACATTATTATTGTTAATACTATTACCATTATCACTATTATTATTATTATTGTTATTATTATTTTCCTGTCTTAATAAACTGTCTTTATCTCAACTCACAGGCTTCACTTTCCCGTTTCTCTCCCCCATCCCAGAGAGGGAGGGGGGAGGGTGAGCGAACGGCTGTGTGGTGTTTAGCTGCCAGCCGGGTTAAACCACAACAACTCCACACACTGTCTCAGATCTGGTCATCAATACACTATGGCTAGGCAGAGATTTTTTCCCTGGGGATGTATGATTATACTCCTGAAGACTGGATCTACGCTCTTGACTTTCTACCCCATTTTACTTAAATAAGTGGCCACCTCTCAAAGTAATTCTGATTCAACTAATTACTGCTTGAGGCCCTTGTTTTACAGCCCACACACATAGCAGCTCTTCTACATAGATGCAGTCCCATTGAACAAACATGAGTTGTTTAACATGCAAAACAGCTAAAAAATGTACAAAATACACACTCATTAGAAAGAGGGAGGAAAAACAAGCAAACAAACAAACAAACAAATAAAACAAAAAAGCCATGATCAGTTGATTTTAATTATGGATTTAGATCCACAGACTACTATTTGTTTTCAGTTTAATTTCATTCTAGTTTTCTTTTGTCTTGCATTTCTGCCTGATTCTGTGCATTTCATTTTTTGCACCACTTCTTTCCCTCCCAAGACTCAAAATGTAGTTCATCTCACCTCATTCTAACACTGCTCTCACATGTTTTACCTGTTTCTTATTAGCTTCTCTTGGACGTTTGTAGTTTTTCCACTTGGCAATGAGCTAATACTGCTGTCATAAGACTAATTTCAAATATTTTTTTCCTCCCTCCAGTGGCCATATACTTCCCTAGGCTTCAGCTAACTTTTAGTCAGATGTTTTCCATTTCCTCCTCCTAAATAAGCATTGTCACTCGAAGCACCTTGCTGCCTTCTTGTAGCATGACAAAAGTCACACTGTGCATCTGCTTCCAAGATAGCTACAAAATCAGAGAGTAGTACTGTGAATACTCTCCATGTACTGTTCTACTTGTTGTGCTGATATACTGATAAAAATACTATTTCCTAGCAGCACTGCAAATCTATCAAGAGCAAGCAGTCCTGTCCTGTCTCTCATTGCCAGTCTGTGTTGTAGAATTGCCCTATAAGGTCTTACATGGGAATATCAGTAGTGAGCAGAGATGCACAAGGCAAGCACTTCAACTTCTGGATAATGCTAGCAAGTGGTTTTTGTGTATTCTGTACTTTGAACATTGTGCTGACTTTCAGCTTGGAAAATCCAGAAATGGAATAGATGTGCTGTGTTTGTCAATTCTCTTCCGCAACTATATGACTCAGTAGTGAATAGACTGAAAAAGAAAACAAGTCCTTAAGTTAAAATTGAGTAATAAAAGAGAAGTGCTCTAGATCATATAATGATCTAAAATATGGAAGGAAAACAGACTGAAGAAACGTGATTATATGGTGACGGATGCATACATCAGACAAATCTACATATCCAGATACATATGATACTCATGAGCTTGGATTAATATTGGTCACCTTCCACCTGATGCAGATTGAGTTTGCACTTGGTTGCTGAACTAAGAACCATAAGCAATCCATAAGCAATGCTGCCAATACCTTTTTTTTTTTTTTTTTTGATTAACATTGGCTAATCACACTTGCACGGCTTCATTATACTAGTCTAATAAGATGTCTTGATATATGAAAGATGTTATGAGTCAGATATTGTAAAATACAGAAACAAACGTAAAATGAAAGATCTTACAATCTTCTGATAAAATACAGAACACAGCAGAAATTTAAAAATAATGTTTCTTCTTTGGGAGCCCTGTGTTACCAACTGTCCCATTTTTCTACAAAAATAGTATGTTTGTGCATGCAAATATAGAAATGAACCTTGAGATAGTAAATTCTTTGCAACAGGTATCTTTGCTTCTCTGCATGTCATGTTTCTAACCTTCTCCTTCAGGAAATGTATCTTTTCTTCCTCATTTACTTGCCATTTTTATTTTGTAACTCCAGCTTTCCTGCCCCCTGTTCACTGCTTCCTTCAGAGTATCACAATTATGCCTCCATGAATCTCTTTCCTCTATAAAACTGAAATTAACAAGGGAGAGACCAGAAAGTGTTTACATCTTGCTCACAGCTGGGACTTCAAGAGACTTGACAGGAACATTTGTGTCTAACTCTTCCTTGTGTATCTAATCATTTGCTCTAATGAATTGCTGCCTATGGACTGTTTATGTACAAAAAGGCTTTATGAAAAATCATACCCTGTTTACTGCAATTTATGAACTGAAAAGAGGCTATGATGGTTAATTGAATTGTTATATTTAAAGTGTTTCCTTCACCTCCAGTCGGAAGCAGAGATCCATCAGAGAGGGTAGAAGCTGGTAAACTATTCATGGTATAATTTTCTGTAGTTTTCTTTCTATTTAGAGGCTTATAATAGTTTTTCATTTTTTATAGGTGCCACCAATACTTCTGGACAAGCAGTTTTCAGAATTTACACCAGATATCACACCCATTATTCTGGCTGCCCACACCAACAATTATGAAATCATAAAGCTCCTTGTGCAAAAAGGGGTCTCTGTGCCCAGGCCACATGAGGTCCGCTGTAACTGCGTTGAGTGCATATCAAGTTCAGATGTGGACAGCCTTCGGCACTCTCGATCCAGACTCAATATCTACAAGGCTCTGGCAAGCCCATCCTTGATTGCTTTGTCCAGTGAGGATCCATTCCTTACTGCCTTTCAGCTGAGCTGGGAGTTGCAGGAACTGAGTAAAGTCGAAAATGAATTTAAGTCGGAATATGAGGAACTGTCGCGGCAGTGCAAGCAATTTGCAAAAGATCTCCTGGATCAGACACGAAGTTCCAGGGAATTGGAAATTATTCTTAATTACAGAGATGATAATAGCCTGATAGAAGAACAAAGTGGCAATGATCTTGCAAGACTGAAACTGGCAATTAAGTACCGTCAAAAAGAGGTGAGTGTGATGGAGAATATTTAAGCATATTTAGTAGTAGTAATGTGATAGATAATAGCTTGAAATACATCCTTTTAAATGAGACAAATTGCTGCTTATCTTTTCCTCTTCTTCTTCTTCTTCTACAGATCTCTTATATTTTTAATTAGATTAATTTGAGTAAGCTTTTATGGTTTAATAGTATCAGAATCTGAAATATTTTGTTATAGCACAGATCCAAAGAAACTTTTCTTTTCCTTTTACACCTGAATAGACACTGTCTCCAGTAGCTGTGCTCTGAGGTAAACTTCAATAGGAGGATGAGAAATATAGACAACATACTTCAAAATAACTTTATGTATTAGTTGTGTCTGAGAGGAAAAGCAGGTTATGTATTTAAACAGCTACAGAATACTATAGGTACATCTACAGAGATGTTTCTTCTGAAAGTATTTATTATAAATAGATACTGAAACATAAGATTAATAGCAATGAATGATTCCCCAAAATGTTGACATTCAGATCTTTTTTTTTTTTCTTTCCATAAAATCCAAAATAGAGATACCTGAGCACTGGTTTTCATAACAGTTAAAAATTCATGAGTTTGGTTTGTTGATACAGATATTCAATTGGAATCAGAGGATACCTGCATTTCTTTTAAAAATATTGAAGTTTTTACATGCATGCAGAAAGAGATGTACCGTTTCAAGTTTGCACTGCAGAATGAAGTCTGACAAGACTGTGAAGAACATCTCCACAGCTTTTGGTGGCAGAACCAGTGTCCATCAGCATGTACATTTTGTGTACTTAGCTGCAGCTTTTTTTAGCACAAGGGACAGAACACCCAATGTACAACTTTTTTTTTTTTTTTTTTTTTTTTTTTCTGTTAATTTTGCACCACTGTTGGTGGTTGGTTGTAAGAAAAAACAAGCTGATAATGCTTATGGTGCCCATTCCTGACACCTACCATTCCCTGGGCTACAATTAGCAGCAAATAAGAGAGATTCCCTGAAGTCATGCAACTACTTTGCATTGGGTACAAACAATTTGTTAACAGTCTACTGTATAATATTATCTCAGCTAAGGGAGAGTTTGGTTTTATAAAGGCTGTCATGTTTTCATTGTGCTAGATACTAGGCATACAGTGAACAATGAGAAATAGTTTCTTGTTTTCCTGAAGCAAATAAAAACATTGAGTGATATAATTGTTGTTTCATTTGAGTATGTAGAAGGTAAATCCCCAATTCTGTATATGATTCACAAGCAAAAGTTATTCTCATATGTCCCATATGACTCATATGTCATTCTGACTTAAGCAAATTGCAAAACTTAAGTGAAACAGTGCAATTAAATATCAGAGAATAATAACAGTCTATAATAAGGAGTAGATATAGTCATTTTTGCCACTGATTGCGAAATACATGTTGTGTCTCATATATTGGGAATTTATAATAGAGAAATCCCAGTAAAACCACATTGTCTCCCACTGTTCAATTATCTTGTTTTACCTATGGTTCTGTTTAGGTATTACTCATATACCTACACAAATGGGAAGAAGTGTTTACTAAAATGCTTACTAATTTTCCCACATACCTGAAATAAAGAGCAGGGAGATTAACAGAGTGAATCAATATCCTCTGGTTTCACAATAAGTTTTGTTAGGGCAATTTGAATAATTATACTTGTAATTTACATCTCTGTCTTGCCTGGCCTGTCCAATACTAACTGTCAATGTAATTTAAACAGTTGTAGTATGAACTCAAACATGGTAGCAGGGTGTGGTTGTCATTACTGGCAGTACTATCTCATTTTGCTTTTTAATTAGACATTCAGTTACCAACAAAGAGAAAACATGAAATTTTGAATATTAACCTGTTAACCTTTTCTCCAACACTTTTCAAATAAATAGATACTAGCTTATTTTTGTTTGTTTTGTTTGTTGTTTTCCCATTCTTATTCTACTGTTATCATCTTTTTATTCCTCTGTAAGTAATAGGTAAAAGGCCAAGACACCTTCTTTGTCTCTGGCTCCTAGTGCAACAGTTTTTTGAAGAAGAAAAAAAATCATTTTAAAATATTGATTTATTATAAATGAGTAAGAAATACCTTTGCAAATTTCATTTTTCCTGAGACCCTACAGTTACTTTGTCTTTTTGATATCATTAGGGTTTCTATACAAATATACATATTTTATATCTAATAAAAATTATTTTATGTTCTACTGAGAAACATCAGTTCTGTGGTAGAAGAGTGAGTGAGAAATCAAAAGCAACGTGAAGGCAGATCTATCACATGGCAGGATAGGAAATAAAAACATCAGAATATTTGAAGATTAAGAAGGACATTTTTTTCTGATCCTGAATTATTTTTCAAAAGTTTAATTTAAAACATAGAACAGTTGCTAAATTTTCATTTCTGTTCCCAGTACTTTTTTTTTTTTTTTCAGCTGAAACCTTTTTTTTTTTCAATAAGGATTTAGCTGTCTAATTATTAAAACTTTTCCAAATGTCTCTTGTTGGTCTTCTGAAAGTTCCCAGTTCCCAGGGGCAGGCTTATTTCTGAGTCATTGGTACTTGTAGAGCCTGAACTAGCAAAGAGACGCAGAAACAGGGAGAGAGGGACAGGGTCTTAACAGTTAGCATGGTTAAAGACAATTAGATTAAAAAATGTACAAAATTTATTAATTAGAACTTCAGGGAAAATATTTCAGGGAAATCAGCTTCAAACTACCTTGCTCACTTATTTGCACTGAATTATTATATCACTAAATTAATATATCACTATATTATAAATTATATATTATATATATCCATAAATATATTATGCATTATATTACATACTACATTATATAATAAATTATTATATCATGATCACTATAAATTATTATACATTATAAATTATTATATCACTAAATTATTATGTCACTAAAATATTAATTGGTTAATTAAATCTTAAACACAATAATATAATATTCATATTACATGGATCAATTCTTGTTTTCTAAGAAAATGAGGATACAAGATAAAGTTAGCTTTGTCACTGATAATACAAGCTGTATGCTCTTTTCAGTACAAAACTTTTAAAAACGCAATCTTCCATTTTTCACCAGTTTTCTATATAAAATAAAGCCTCTCTGGAATTGAATTGTTTCAAAATAATGTCAGAAATTCAGTGAAAGTTTCAATGAAAACATGTCAAATCATTTAAAACCTGTCATTTCACATTGATGTCTAAATACTTCGTTTCAGTAAAGCATTTTGTTTCACTACTGTTTCTTACTTTGCTTGGACTTCACCATTTTTGACAAAGCAAAGTTTATACCTAATATCATACGTATCACATTATTGTATAAAACAGTGTAAATATTATAAAAGTAAAAAATATTCCTTATTATAATTGAATATTTCAACAATGGCTGGAGAACTATATTTGAAAGTACTAAAATAAAAATTTATCATGTTCTAAGTAATATGTTCTAGTGTTAAAACTGTCATTCTTTTGGAAATGTTGGCTTTTTCTGCTAACATGGAATACAAAATATGTCTGGAAACACTGGAAATTTCCATACAGCTCCTCTGGCAGCAATACAGTTTAAAAGTCCGAGTTAATTTTCCTTTAGAACCACAGATTGATTTTGAGTAATTTTAGTGGCCATTATAATGCGTTTCTGATTAAAATTCTTTGAGATGCAAAAGCTTGAATTATGACTATGTGAGGAGAAACGAATTTGGACACACACACACACACACACACACACACAAAAGACCGATAATATTTGGACGTTTTTAACACCAAAGGAAGATGTGTTTAGTCTATGAATCTCGTAACTGAGAGGAGTGATGTATGTAGGTTTAGGATCGTGTCTCCAAAAGACTTATTTCTGCAGATTCTCAGCCATAGTATTCAAAAAGTTTGATAAACATTTTGCCAGGCAAGAGCCAGGTATTCTTAAGCAGGTCATATGTTTGCTTTGTAGATCGTGTAAATGTCTCTGTGTTTACAGATATAGACTCCACAGACTGTTAAAAAGCATAAATTATGAAGGTAGCTTATCTACTACATATGCTTGAAGTCTTATTCTAATTGGTTATCTATTACCTCAGAACTTAATGAAGTATAGGTGTCCCAGTGGAAGCTGCACTTATTGCTGCTGGAAAAGAAAAATAAAAAAAATATATATTTAATTACAGGGTGGGAGCACATCTGTTTCACGTGGGTATGTAATTTTTCCTACATTTTAAATGCATGGTGAAGCAATCCTAAAGTATGTGAGCAAATTCCATATACAGTCAAAAGAGAGGTGTATGCGTACAGGGAGATCCCATCTTCTCAAGATAAGACATTTAAGTTAACTCTGAAGACATCTCTTTCTGCTCTCAGTGTAAGGAAACAGGGAACTTCAATTAGAAGAATTACATCAGTAGACGTTGAAAATATAGATGCAAGTTAGACATCTGATTGCATCAACTGCAATTTCTACCCTGTGGTAATAGAGATTTTAGATTCTGAAGGCTCAGAGCCCACGTAAGGGGAAATGAATCTCAGCACTAACTTTTTAATGATGTCTCAGAAGGCATCAATAACCTTTGAATGCTATATGCTGCACACAAGTTCCAGTCATCTCAACCCAGTTCTACTTAAACTATTCATGAACTGACACCAGCATCTTTTTATTTTGAACGTTTGGTAGAAATAATTAACTCAAGAAGGAGGAGACTTGCTATTAATTAAGTACAGTGTCAGTCTCTCATTTCAATTCCTTTTTTTGCATTATCCTTAAAAGAAATGCTGCTGTGATGTCTGACTTAAGCAGGAACAAGCAGTATTGCATATCCCTAACTAGCAATGCACAGCCTTTCTATTAGAATGTGACTGGAAGCAACAGAAGTTCGCACATGGTTTGAAAGAGTCACTACTAATGCATCAACAAGCTTCCCTAGAAACCTGGGATATATTTAGCCCCAGGAACTTTTTTTTTTTTTTTTTTTTAAATACTTAAAGCCATAAAGCTTTGGCTTAAGAAGCAAAATATGAGAGACAAAAAACCTTTAACATCATGGATAAATAAGGTAGCGCACACAGTATTTCATTGGGAATGTAGACCTATACCTATAGGAATTTTACAGCTCTCTTTCCTCCCTCCATGTACTTGCTTGTGGTTTTGCTGTTCTTCCACCAGCCCCTGCAGGAGCACCTAATCTACAGTTCAGATTCATTAGTTTTGCTGAGGGATGAACCCCAGCATGAGCTGTGGAGGAATTTGTTTCTGCTGGCTGCCTCTAATCCTCCCACAGTCACCTTCAGTCCTTCCTGACTGCTGCCACCTCCTCCCTACTGCAGCTACTCCTTTGTGCTCCCCACACATGCTACTGTAGCTGCACCAACAGCTATGTTTAACCCCATTCCTCTCTACAGGTCATTTTGGCAAAGTCCAAAAGCTTCAAATAATTTATGTTATTTCAGCTCTTAGTAACTGCCCTAGTAGCCAGAAGAGCTCATATGAGCATCCACCTTGAGGAGGAGCATTAACTCCTTTCTAATTTTTTTTTTCTGTTTCCTAGCTCCCACATTGCTCTTAAGCAACTCTTCTTCTCTCACATATCTTTTAGGATTTTCTCACACAAAGCCTTCTCTCCTCCTGTCCAAGATCCAACCTTTCCATGTGTGTGGTAGGAGCAATTGACCTATGATAAAGTGACTGCTTAACCAAGACACATTTGAACAGTTAGCTGGCTGAAACTTCTGCACACTGTTGTGGTGAGATATTTTCCCCTGTTTGGTAGGTCTCCCTCCATTAAGATTAATGTTTATTGACCAAAAAAAAAAAAAAAGCAAAGCAAGCCAGTCTTTTACACTCACTATTAGAAGGTGTGTCAAGGACTCAACAGATTAACAGTGTTTTGTTCTGTCTTTTTACAATAACCCACTTTTCCTATATCAGGTATGTGTCTTGTGCAGATATCTTGGGTACGTTTGGGCATATCAAATGGTACAACACATGAAAGAATTAAGACCTCTCAATAAGATAAAATAAGATATTTTGAGGGAAGATTTTAAGAAAGTGAAAACTCTTTTGCCAGAGAGAGAATAGGCTTGGTGTTAGTGAGCACTTGCAAATAAGTAAGAAATTGATAAGGAAGTATTTTGCAGAAAATTTTGAAGAACAGGGGAAAGCCAAAGGTGAATAGGTGAATGTATATGAGGAGAAAGGAATCCAGAGCCGAACATCCTCTGGCATATTGTTTATCATATCATGCACTTTTTTTTTTTCCTGTGTTTCATTCCTGAATAATGTTGAGGGAAAAAAAAAAAAAAAAAGTAGGGTCCTTAGCATCTGTAGAAGAGAAAAGACCAGTGCAGACCTTCATAACAGAAATTTCTGAAGGTCCACAGAGTGTAGTGCACCTATGCTCTGTTGCTCAAGTACAAGATCTGGCTCATTTTTTTTTTAGGTGGATGTAGAGGAAAAGGAAATGTTTTACACTTCCTGCTGTGAAGAAAAGATAATAATATTTAATTAGCAGGGTAATGTATTCATTTAAATTAGAGGTTGTTTTAAATAGCTAACCTTAAAGGTTTCATTAGCAACCCTGTTAGGGTTCACAAAAAGACATGACTCAGTTATGCAGCATTTGACATTAAGCCAAGCTGAAAATGTAACAGAAGGTAAAAAAGGTTTGACACATTATTAATAAAAGTAGTTCAAGGCTTGGACTCTTTTTTTTTTTCTTTTTTTCTTTTTTCCCCCCCTTTTAATGGCATGCATGTTGGAACCAGAAATAGCCATTTTTGTAGTGTGTTGGTTGGTGCTGTGAGTCCTTCCACATAACCAGGTATTTAAGTAAGGTACCTGTCAGCATCTTAGCCTAGGGTCTCTTCATATTTGATGGGAAGAGACAGACATTTCCAGATAGCAACTCAGGCTGTCTAAGAACAAAATTATTTTTGGCACCACCTACGGTCCTTCCACTGATTGCAGAGGAGGCATGAGATAACTAGATGTGTTATACAGGGTAAAGAGAAGGTAAAAGTATTTAAGAAGGATAGAACAAAATTTCTGGAAGGTAAGTAACAATAGCCTTAAGCTAATTTTATGAAAGTCTTGATATTCTATTCTGAGAACTAGAAAAGCTCCTTAAAGTGAGATAGATGAATCTGGAGTGTCTGTTTACTGGAATCACTTTGGCAGTCCAAGATACAACTTCCCTTCTGGGTCTATATTAACCAGAAAGTTCAGAAACAAAATTGAGTTTCCCACAGAGACTCATCTACATTGTTTATACACAGTCATGTGTTTAAGCATGGACTTAGACATCATTTTAGAGTTCTTTGGAGTGTAAAGACGGAACATGCTAAATGTTTGTCCTGCTTTAAGGAGAAGGTATCATTCATGCAGTCTGGACAGGTTGTGTTTGGTTTAACAAAGTGATCAAACATAGTCTCAGATCAACTTTTCCTAAACAATGTTATGTTTCTGGCTACATACAGATTAAGAGTCAGCAATTTTAATAGAAACATACAAGACTCGGTGTTTACTGAACTGTTGTCCATACTTGAACCTACTCTTCACTTTTCGATGAAATATAGCTTTCCTTTAACCACCATAACCCATGTATCTACCTTACAGAGGAACTGGCAAAGAACCCATGGCAAATAGCTTTATAGGATTTATACTGTTCATACAGGTAGCATTTTCCTCCCAGCAAAATCAAGTGCTTGGGAGCTCCCACCAATATACAGAGATTGAATGATGACTTTGGATTTCATGTAGAGAAATAAACATCATGTAAAGCTGCATTCCAGAGTTTTGTTTGAGGGAATTTTACTTGATTTTCAATATTGGATGGAAAGTTTACAGGGGGTAATGGCTGTTACAAGTGTGGCAGCCTGCAAGACTCCTCTTGTGTCAAGACATCTTTTCATCATTATTTCCAAAGCTGGAAATCAGGAGTGAGCTTATTCAAAACCAAAGTCAAAATCTTGAAATAAAGAGCTTTTATATGCAATTAAACAAAAACAAAAATAAAGACAACCAACTTTTCTTTCACTGTATATTCTCAATACAAATACATTAGTCAAATCACATTAAAGGTAAGTAGAATAATTAAACTTGAATGAAGAGAGACCATTGTCATTTCCATTAAAGTAACTTAAGGTTAGGTCTTCCTAGCCTGGCTGTGAAAAATTGCTCTTTGCTCTGTACTAAACCTTGGCAGAATTGATCTGGGAGGGAGAGAATTTTTGTTTTCAGTGACAGATCTTTCCAGGTATAATCATTGCAAATTATTGTGTAGAAACAACAGTTAAACAAAACCTAGTGAATACATACAATTATATAGATTTGAAGTTGGCTTGCTTTTGAAATTAAACATTCCGTTGAGACTTTTGCAATCAGAGTATACATATTTGCTTGGACACTAACTAGATTTGTGGCCAAAGAGATTTCATTTACCTTGACTTTAACAAGACTTTCAACACCATTTCTTACTATATTGTTGTATCCAATTTAGGAGTTAGGATGTTACAGACTGGATAGGACAATAAGATAGGTAAAAAACTGATTGGATGGTCAAGGTCAGAGGGTTGTGTTTAATGGGCCATACTTTACCTGAAGATGAGTGAAAACTTCAGTGCTGCAAGGATCTGTACTGGCCCTTTGCTTATTCAACAGATGTAGCAGAGAAGTGAAGATGATAAAGGAGTCCACTCTTGAAAAGTTTGCAGGTGACACCAAGTTAGAGAGACCAGTTGATATCCTCAAGGACAGGGTTGCCAGGCTGGAGTAAGAGGCTGACAGGAGCCTCATAAAATTCAACAAGAACAAATGCCAAGTCCTGGACCTGGGAAGGAAGAAGCCCCTACAATGACACAGGCTTTGGGATTGACTCCTTGGCAACTTTGCAGAAGAAAAGCTGGAGGTGTGAGCACCTCCAGCCAAGCACAGGCCAGTAGCAAAGAAGGTTAATAATAACACGGGCTGTAGTAACAGGAATATAGCCAGTATATTTAGGCAAGTGCTTGGCTTGTCCCCCTTTAAATAACACTCCTTAGACCACATGTGAACACTGCATCCAGCTGTGGGGCCCTCAATACAAAAGTAACATCAATAAACCTGAGATAGTCCAGAGGAGGGCTACTGAGACTGTAGGGAGGCTGAAGTACTTCCCCTGTGAGGAGGGACTGAGGGAGCGGGGTTGATTCAACCAGGAGCAGAGGCAGCTACATGTGAGACAACATCACCTGCCAATGACTACAGAAAGGTCATTGAATATACGAAGCCAAGCTTTTCACAGGGGTGCACAGTGGTAAGACAATAAACAATGGATATCATTTTCCAGAAGAAAAGTTCAGTCTGCATATAAAGAAAAAGCTTTCCCACGAGGACAGTCAGGCAGTGGAAGAGGTTTTACAGAAAGTCTGTCTCCATCCTTGGAGGTTTTCAAGATTCAACTGGATAAAGCCCTGAGCAACCCAGTTTGATAGGTGACCACGGACTGAGCAGGAGGTTGGAAAAAAGACCTCCTGAGGTCCCTTCCAAACTCAATTATCCTATGATACAATGACAGGAATCAAGGAGTCATATGCATTGAGGCCAGTGTGCTTGGAAGTCTCTGTGAACCTGTCATCAAGTGTACAGGGGATGACAGATACTTGCCTCTCTCTCCTTTTGTGGTATTAAGAATTCTGGTCATGTGAGTCTTATATGTGTTTACCAGTATATGTCCTGACATTTCAGCTGAAATCATAAAAAGAGGAGCATTTTTATATCTTCTTAATTCTTAGCACCTTTTAAGAGTACAGAAAGAACATTGTTGTTGTTATTAATATAGTAGCAGTGCTCCAGGGACATTTAACTTTACATATAGTTCAATGCATTTGAAATAACCAAGCAATATGATTTTTCATATGATTAAACAAGGAAAAGGGTAGATCAGTATAAAATCACATCAGAAGAGAGAATATGGAAGTGTTCGTTTACAGATTTTTTTCCCCAGGAGTGGAACACACAGTATTGGAACTAAAATTAGTAACAAAACAAAACAAAACAAAAACAAAAACAAAAACAAAGGAAAAGAATGGGTTCTTTAGCGAATGTATATTACTCTTCCTCTATCAAATATTGAACAATTATTGTGATACCACCTCAAAATACAACATTCTTAGGTGAAAATCATTATCTTGTAATTTTCAAAGGGAAAGTAAAGCAGCAAGTTTCCCTTGATTTCTGCTTTCATTTCTTTACAATTAATGTAAATTGACCATAGTTGTAACATTACCAATATAAATATTCTGCCCATACAATTGCTCTCTCAGCTGTGGGTCCTTTAGCTTTTATCCTCCCGGAATTTCCATGGAAAAGCTGGGTTCTGTAACAGGTCCAGAGGGTGCAGGAAAAAAAGAAAAAAAAATATTTCCCCAAAACAGGAGTGAGATATACCTGCCATCTAGTCTTCTCTTCAAAACAGGAGGTGAGTTTTTGCCCTTGCAATCTGTCAAGGTTGAACAATTAAAGGTTTTGTGGGTCAGATACCTTGTTGAGTTTTTTTTAAATCCCCCTTACACAGAAAAAAAAAAAAAAAAAAAAAGTTTGTCTTTGAAATTCTAAAATGAAGCACTAAAGAAACTTAGAGTTAAAACTTGAGTGCTGTTGCTTTTTCCCTGTCGATTAAGATGTAATTCAGTTAACATTATAGTTTAGTTTCCAAGTATGGATTGTTTTGGTTGACATCCTCTCTTCCTTTCATTGAAGTGATAGAAGCTGAAACAGAAGCATTACAGCATCTGCTGGGGTTTGACCTAACAGGATGCTCAGTGAGGTGGTATTTAGGGAGTAAATTTGAGAGTGCCAGTTGGTAGGAAAGAAGCTTTGTTTCTCTGATTACCATATTTGATGCTATTAGCATTAGGCATTTACAGCTGCAGGGTGGATACTGTGGAGAAGAATAGATACTGAAGAGATAGAATAAATAAGAAGCGAGATACTAGCTCAGAAGGCATCACCCAGCCTGCCTGTGGGTCAAGACAGAAGTCCAGCTGGCTGATTTTGTTAGCACCTGTATGTTATGCATAAGTGGAGGAGAAGTGAAGGGCATGTGCAATCTAAATTTAAATCACACGTCACATAGAAACTCCAATGTTTTTGTGGGTTTGCTTGAAATTTTTCTCCTTATTCCCTTATTTTTCACTCTACAATAATTTTCTTTACTCTTAATTATAACATATGTCTTGTTCTTGAATTAAATTTTAGTTTAGGGAATCGTGACTTCATGCATATTATCAGATTGCATCTGCTTAACACAATAGGAGAGTGAAAAAGAAGCAGCAGATAATATTCCTTCAGAGCACCAGTGAGCTGTATTTCACATGGATTAAAGAGCAGCTGTTTCTTACAAACATATCCTTTCTGACATGCTGGAGTAGAAGCTGGGGCATGCATGTCATGCAATGACAACAGCCTATGGAGTATATTTCTCTGCCAGTGAACAAACTGACCATGATTTCTTAAGGAAGCATGTGCCCTCAGACCCACTGGGACCAAAACACAGCATTTGCTTATATCAGTGCATATACACAATATGTCTCCTCCACTTCTAGCTTTTGGCATATGGTAATTTTATCCCATGTTTTTAAATAAAATATACCTCTTTACCTAAAAATATAAGTGAATGAGTTCTACTCCATCTCCATAAGAATATCTGTGGAAGTTGGGAAAAAAAAAAAATCTTCAAAATTTTAGAAATGCCAGTCTACTGTAGAAATTCACCATGCATTTCAGTAAAATACTGTTTACCTAACTGGTATATGAGGCTTTGTCTGTAATGCTAAATGAAAGAAGACCATAGTTTAGCCCTGAGACCAAATGACACTAAGGGCAATTGCAGATTTACCTTGCATAAAGCCAGCTGGAGTGGTCAAAACCGGAAACAGACAAATAGGTAGAATGAATGACTGGGATCCATTGCTCAAACTCAGTCACTGTTTGATATGTTGGTGTAGATATAGTCTGAACATCCCTAAAAGTCATGCATACGTAAAAAATCAAGTATACTCTTATTGGTTCCTTCCTTCATTCTGGTCCTTTACCATGAAAGAAGACAGTAGTGTTCTGACATCTTTCTGTACAAGAACAGTGAGAAATATTTCACTGAGGTACCAGACTGCAATGGCTAGCTACAAATAACAAGGCTTCAAAGGGATAAAAAGACTACCAAAGGACTGTCATTATTTCTCACGTCTGGCAGATTCCTGATACATAGAATTTCATTAACAGCTATCTTAGATATCTTCACATTATGGGGAAGCAAGTATTTCTTAGGTCTGTTCACAAAAGAATGACATTTTCTTGAACCACAATTTGCTCATAAGCATAAAGGAAATTTTGGAGCAATTATACTTCTTGTAACCTCTCCCAGGTTTCATATTCTGTGTTTAAATCACATAAGCTGCACATGGCGGTTGTAAAGAACTGTGGTTCTGAACTCACATAAGGCAAAAATGGGAAGAATGGTGAATTGCAAAGAACTGTTGAAAACTGCCATCTATGAAGTATAGAAGAAAAGTTCATGTAGTGCACACTTGACACACAATTGATGCATCTGCTATAGACTTACTATGAAACATGCATTTCTCCTGCAAATGGTCTCAGAATAATGCTTACTGATGGTCACTGCCAAAGACCTATCATTTCATCTGAGTCTTTATGCAGGAACTGGGTGGTTATCTGATTTCTCAGGTAAATGCATAACCACATTAAACAAGAGGAACTTAAAGATAGAAAACATTGAAGTATTTGAAGAGAAAGAAAAGCCAGTTGAGTGACTATATATATTCTTTACATGAATATTAATGAAACTACAAAGCCAGCCCTCCCTACAACATCTTAATAGAGAACTTTACAGAGAAAAAATTGAGTTTATTGTTTTATCTAGTTTAAATGCCTTTGTAATCAGTCAGTGTGTTTATTTTCTGTCATTTCCCTAATTCTGTAGTCAGTCAAGCCTTCAAATGAGCATCAAGCTTTCTGAAAACATGATTTACATTGATTTTGGGGAATTTTGGGAGAACAGTTCCACACAAGCTTCACATAATAAACAGCTAGTTCCAAAGAAAATGGGAAACCTTGGAGTTCAACAGGACTCAGTTGCTGGCTCTCCGATCACTTGGCTAGAACACATAAGCTTGGAGTCAAAAACATTTGTGTTCATATCCATTTTTCACATCAGGATGCATGATGGCACCTCATAAGCTAAGCTAAGGGAGTGAAACCAAAATTTGCCTGGTACTAATGGAAGGTGATTACCATCGTTTTTACAGGAAGAAAAAATAAATAAAAAGAGCTCATCTATAAGTCTAATAACTTGACAAAACATCAGTGCTCCAAGGATTCTCTTCACAGAAAAAGGCAGAGGCTGACAATGGAGAAAATAAAAAGAAAAAGCTTTTTTTTTTTTTTAGTCAGTTTTCTTCCAAATAATGACCTGCTCAAATCTGAAAGAATGTCCAAAAAAGGAAAATGAAGCTAAAAATGTCCCTCTAACTTGTTTGGCCCCTGGTCAAAGGAGGAGCAAGGCCGTCTCCAGTGATGTCCATAGAAATTCTCAGATGAGCAAGTATTGTCCAGAGAAGGAACCTAACTTTTCTAGCCCCTTTCCTATCTTTCCCTTACTCAGAGCCTTTCCCAGCTAATTCTTCTTGAATTGAACTCTTGTTGCTTTCTGTGCTTCAGTTGCTTTCAACATATTTGCAGTACCCTCATGAATTTTGAAAGGTTGGTATATGAATTTGTAACTTTTCCTTCTGGCAATCTGGCAGCTATAAAAAGTAGACAAAATGGTACAATGATCTGGATATGAGTGAACTCACTGATTCTGTCATACTCTGGGTTTGTAATAGAAGCCTTAGTGATACAGGACACAAAAACAGTTTCAGCATAAGAAACATGCTGCTGGTATTTGCTGAGTGGTTCAGACTTTTCCTTCCTTCCTTCCTTCCTTCCTTCCTTCCTTCCTTCCTTCCTTCCTTCCTTCCTTCCTTCCTTCCTTCCTTCCTTCCTTCCTTCCTTCCTTCCTTCCTTCCTTCCTTCCTTCCTTCCTTTCCAGACTATCCTTTGTATAAGTGGCTGTTTGTTCCCAAATCAATTTGACTTGACAGAATGATTTACACAAACTGTATGCTATGAGTGATGCATGTTATTTCTACCCATGTTAATATACAAGGTTGCTTAGAATATATATTGATTTTGGTCTCCCAAGGTTATGAACAAATGTGTTTATAATTTCATTTTATTCAGTGTTCAAATGAGTACCGGGAGAATGATTATCTGCTTTTTCTATTCTCTCAACAGTTAGTTTATTTTGTAAAAACTATTGGTGCAAACAGCAAACTTATTGTCAGAAATATCTGAAAAAAAGAAAAAAAAAAAACCTTGGGAAATAATAAGATTGAAGTGATAGAGAATTAAACAAATATTTTGACTATTATGCCTTTTTACCTAAACATGATGCACATATTATTACAGCACAAATGTTTGGAATAGTTGAAATGGTTTTATGTATTTGGCAATAATATGGTTCAGTGATATCAGGCAGACAGGCAGAAAGTCTCTTCCTCTTTTCAAAGGGAATAACCAACCATGAAAAAGATCTTAGCAATACATTCTGTTCCTAGAGAAGTAATTCAAACCTAAATAAATTAATTCAAACCTGTAAACACAACTACTATGACTCTTACTAAAAAATGTTTTTTAGTATAAGTAAGATCATGAAAATGCTTACTTCAAAAATACCTCACAAGCTCATCTCATTTGACCTCCTTCTCAAAACCAGGCTAATATCAGAGTTAAAACAGGTAGCTAAGGAACTTTCCAGACAAACTGTGAATATTTTTGAGGATGGAGAATCTGTATCTTTCCTTCGCATCCAGTGCTCATAGGGAATATAAGGGCAGTTTTTCTTAGATCCAACTAGAATTTGTCTTGCTGCAGCTTGTAACTATCCTTATCCTTTCTTTTTGTACCCCCCCCCAAAAAAACTGCTTTTGTCCATAACCTCCCTTTTGTTTGTGTAAGACAGCAAGTGAAACCCATGATTTGTCTCTCAGGCTCACACACTTCCTTTCTTCTCTTCCTGTGCATCATGCAATCAAGTCCCACAACCTCGTGGGAGTGCCCTGCTTGACTTTTTCAAATTTTCCTATATCTCTGTCCTAGTGGGGGACCCAAAGCAGAACACAGCATTCCAGACGTAGTCTCACAAGTGCCAAACAGATGGAAATTATCACCTTCCTTGATGTGCTGGCTACACTTGCATTACTGCAGCCCAGCATGCACTGCACAGGCACAGTCATGTTCAACATCCTCCTTTCCGCTGTCCCAATATCTGTTCTGAAAAGCTACTCCCTAGACAGTCAGATCCACCCTGTACTGTTGCACATGGTTATTCTGTCCCACATGTAGGACCTTGCATATAAATATCAGCCTTATTTTTTTAGATTATTATGCAAGGAAATGCACCAGCTAGCTGTGTAAAAATAGCAATCTGATATGATGGCAGCAAATTTGTATTGTATTTTCTCTGTAGATATTAACAGATATTTAAATGTTTTGAAATATTTTTGAAATATTTCTGAAATGTTTTTGAAATATTTTGAGTTGTGGTAAGCCTAATACTTGCCCAGAATGGGAACTAGAAGCATTATACCCGCATCTCAGTTCTAAAATTTTGAGCTATTTACATGCTTATCCCCAAGCCCAACAGCTGATTATTTTTTCTTTATTACTGGAAAGTCTAACAAGGCTATTTGCTTTTATGTTTTTCTTTTCTTTTGTTCCTTCTCATACTCTAAGTTAAACATTAGGATAGGAACTCAGCCCAGAAAGCCAACTGTATCCTGGGCTGCATCAAAAGAAGTGTGGCCAGCAGGTGGAGAGAGATTAGTCTCCCCATCTACTTTGCTCTTGTGAGACCCTACCTGGACCACTGCATTCAGTTCTGGGGCCCCCAGTAAAAGAAGGACATGGAAGTATTAGAACAAGTCCAGAGGAGGACCATGAAGATGATCAGAGGGCTGGAACACCTCTCCTACGAAGACAGGCTGAGGGAGTTGGGGTTGTTCAGCTTGTAGAAGGAAAGGCTCCAGGGAGACCTTACAGCGGCCTTCCCGTACCTAAGGGGGCCTACAGGGAAGCTGGGGAGGGACTCTTTGTCAGGGAGTATACTGATAGGACAAGGGACAATAGCTTTAAACTAAAAGAAAGTAGATTTAGATTTTATATAAGACAAAATTCTTCATGCGGAGGGTGGTGAGACACTGGAACAGGTTGCCCAGAGAGGTTGCGTGCGACCCATCTCTGGAGGTGTTCAAGGCCAGGTTGGATGGGGCTTTGGGAAACCTGATCTAGTGGGAGGTGTCTCTGCCCATGGCGGGGGGGGTGGAATTACATGATCTTTAAGGTCCCTTCCAACCCAAAGCATTCTACAGTTCTATGATTCTATTTTATAAGTACTATAAAAAACACTGGCATTGTATGCTGTTCTCTGTGAGAGCCGTATAAAGGCATCTTTATGAAGACATCTATGCAGTGAATTTGTTTTGCTAAAGGAACTGAACTGAAGCTGATTGCCCTTTCAGGTAGTATCCTGAGTTAGCTGGTTAGTTTCATTAATGACAAAGCTGCAGACAGAGCTGAGGAAAAATTGACCCAGATTTGGTTGCTGGAAGAATCATCATTATAACAACATCCTTCTCCAGCTGGCTAGTGCTTGCACAGGATGGACATCAAAGATTCACAGCAATTGGCACAGGAGTGCCCGGGTTCCTGGCCTGAGGCAGAAAACAGACAGTAGAAATGTACCCAAAGGAGTCCGAAGAATGATTCCTAGCTTTTAGAAAGGAAAATGTAGTGCTGATCCAGTCAAGAAAGTTAAAGAATTTAAATTGCATTTCAATGTTATTTGACTTGATGAACCAGTCCTCACAAAGTGCCTAAGTCCATAAATAGGCTTTATGGACTTAGGTCAATAAATAGGCTGGGGGGGGGGGGGGGGGGGGGGGGGGGGAGGAGATATAGAAGAGAATATGTAGTGATGTCTGTAGAAGGAGAAAGAAAAAAAATATACCAAATTTAGGAATCTACTTAATGAGATTGGAACTTGAATCTGTCATTAGTCATCTGGCAAGCAAATATAATTTTCACTATCTGTAGAGAGAGAATTTTGACATCTACATTTGAAGTTACATAACTAGAAGAGCTTGGGTTTTCATAACGTATCTGGAAAAATGTGTAAACTGAGAAAAAAAAAAACATTCTAGAGAAAGTAAAAGTAACTGTGCTTAATTTTTGTTGAACTGGAGTATAATCATTGCAAAATGTGTGTGATAAAGTAGCAGACATCAGTGCTAACCTTTCCTACCAACTTGGCTGTAATGGCAGTAGAAAACAACACAACAGAGAACCTGACCCAAGGCTTTAAAAATATATTATAAGAAACTTTCTGATAACCATTTATTTTTGCTTCACACCCCTCCCCCATCTGCCCCCCACCCCCCAATGTCTTCTTTAATATTCATGCATTAGAAAATGATATCAAGGATAGTTTTCTGTATTACAGCATATACTTAAACACTTATACATAAAGTCAAAAAGATCAGTTTTCTTTGGCGACTTTCTATTTTTAGATGATAAATCACATTCTTTTTACTTGTTACATATACTAAAACACCTACTAATCTCAGAATGAGAATTTAATTTTGACCTCAGATTTTGTTAGACTGCTTTGTAAGCATAAAAATGAGCACTCTGTAACAACTGTTATGTTTTGTTGATGTCTTTGTATATTTACTAATATAATGAAATGAATACTTAATGATGTCATGCTACAGGCAAAAACTAACAACTTATGATGACTGATATCTACTTCATAAAAATACTTATATTGATAAAAACTATTACTTCTAGAAAGTCTTTATATAGTTAACAGTACCACTTATGTTATTTCTTCATAATTTCCATTGACACTAGAGTATGTACTACAGCAAAATTACAAATCAGATGTAATAAGCAGTGAAAATGAAATTATGCACAATGTATATACTTGGGTATCATTAGAATCTGGCTCTGCTATTATTTATATCAGACTGTTTTTTGCTGGCACCGTGAATAATTGCTGATGAAGAAGAGAATGAACACCAAAACATTTTCAGACAAGAAGACTATGTGAAGGAGCAAAAGTTGTGCAACTAGGAATAATCATTACAGCAAAATCCCTCACATAATTATAAACTGCTGGAAGCTAGTGGAAGGCATTGTAATGTGAAAATATAAACACGCTGATTGCTAATTATATGGAGACAATGTCAAAGTCGAATAACAGCACTGACAGTACAAAAAATACTTTGAATACCTCAGAATGTAATATTTCCAATTAAGGAAGAAAAAATATATTACAGTGAAAATATTTTGGCATAGGCAATGCAGAACTGGCAAATTACTGTCACAGAGTACTCTTAATTCGGATAGTTGTAAAATATTTGTGCAAAACATATATTTAAATTTTTTTTAGACCCCCAGTTCAGCAGAGGACCTATATCATCCTAGATGTGGTCCAACCCACTTATAGAGGAAGTATCTTATTGCTTGGAGCATGTCTTTTTTTTTTTTTCCATCCACATCTCTCAGTCCTTTCTAATGGAAGAGCTTGCAATAGTTAGAGTATAAATCTGATGTAAGCTTTTTTTTTTTTTTTTTTTTAAATAAGGTTTTTTTACTGAATTAATCAAAATGTCAACTGGAATACTCATTCATGATCACTAATAAAACTGACCTATATAACCATATGTAACATATGAGTAATGTCTCTGAGACAGCCTATACAGGCAGCATTTACACAGTGGGGCCCAGGAAGATCTTCCAGCTCCCAGTTCCTATATGATGTGCTTAAACACATGAGAACAACGTGTGGGAGCACATCATCTTCCCTTCATTTGCTTGGGAGACACGTCCCCAAGGACAAGAAAGGAGATGCAGTGTGTGGTAATAAGTTCCCCCTCTCTGGGAAGCTGAGGAAAAAGCCAGTAGGTTCAGCACTGACTACTGCCATCAGGATACCTGAACAATTGTTCTCCATTTAAGAACATGCCACATTCTTCAGCTAATATAGCAAATGTAATTATCACTACTCGACAACTTTTGCTGCACATGGTGACAATGTCTTCAGCACAAAAAATGGAGCCACTGGTCAAATGTGGAAACTAATACAGACATTTTAAAAAATGTTATGCAATTCCATGATAAACAAAGCAGAACTCTAAAAGAAGTGTCAGCAAAAGATTTAGGTTAATTTTCCAGATATCTGAAGACACTTTAGAATAGTTCATAGTGTATATATATGGCCAATGGAGCTCAGAACCATAAAGAAAAGACTGCAATGAAGAGTTTTGTTGCTTTAGAACATTGTTCACTAACATTGCCAACAGTGTTTTTCAATAAAAGTGACAGCATGAAACTAGCTATCTGGATCTCCCAGAAATTGAATATATCATCTGTAGACATTGTGTTGTCAGTTCTATTATAGTCCCTTGCCCACACTACTAGAACTGCTTCCCTCCATGTGCAGTTCATAAAGTGCTGACATAGTATTTTATATGCTTGGTCCATACCATCCAATTATTCCCTTTATATTTGTTTTATATTTGTCAATTCATTTAAAGTACATTGCCAATGGTAGTCACCCTAACTCTAGCCACATAAAATGTATAATGTAAGTTAGTTTTTGTAAGCTAGTTTGTCAGAGGATCTGAGCAGTGCATAAATTGTCATGTCACATTGGTAACAATCATAAGTTGAAGAATACTATGAGAGATAATTTATTGAAAAAATAGAATTATATGGATATTAGGAAGCAACAAACATTTTTTATGTCTGCTCAGAAATGTTGCAATTATACCTCCTTTCCTTTATTAACACCGGATGTTTTGCATTATAATCTGTATAAATGTTAGGACTAAGTAGCTACTGCCAACAGTGTACAGCATCTTCCTGATGGTGTTGTCGGCGGGCATCTTTCTCTTCATGAGAAGAGATACTTCTGCATCAATTCTGGTCTACACAGTCTCAGAGCAGCCCACTACTTGGTGGACATAGGAAAAAAATAATAATAATTAAAAAAAAAAAAACTGTCAAGGAGTATGCCCCCTGCATCCACCACTATCCTTTGAGGTAAACACTGGAAGTTGTTCCTTCACCTGGGTACCCAAAATAATGAGGGTCGCCTAAAGATCTTGAGAAAGGGACAGAGGCAAGACTTAGGAACTACTTTTAGAAGGTGAGAGGATTTGTATTAGGGATACATTATGAAGAAAGTGAAGAAGTGGAAACAAACATGGATCTGCCACACTTGGAAGGGAGAATGGGTGAGGAAAATATTGTACTCAGGAATTAATCCAAAAGTCATATTATTTTCACTAGTCAAGCAAAGCAATAATCTGTGTCTACCCAAGCAAGCTGAGGTGAGATTTTTTGTAGGGAGACCCCCATTAAAAAGTTGGCAACACATTACTTAGAAACTGTCTGTTCTGATTATATGTAGTACTATTCTAGGCATTTGTATCTTGAAATAAACACCCTAAAACCTTGTGAATGCATTTTTCCCAACAGAAGAGAACACTCTGTTATTCTTTTTTAAGGCTATTTTCAAGATGCTTATGGTTTGAGTAGATTATCTTTCACAACAGGCAGTTTCAGTACTAGTGTCTGGTAGGCAAATATGTCTCTGCTAAGGACACTGGCATTCCATTAACATATACCAGGTCTTAATTTGGCTCAGGTTAACATTACTGACAAGATCCAGACATATATAGAAAGATGCATGCTGACTCTCATTTCATTCCAGTCTAAATAACATTTTCTCCTAGTAGGAGTCCTAGTAATTTCAGAAACTTTTTAAGAAGTTGCCTATTACTCATCCCAAAAAGAACTTGGCTTCTCTGGTTATAAGTGTTGCCAAAATCATGTAAAATTAAAAACTAGGTGCATTTAACTAGGACTCAAATATAAAAATATTTTGTGTAAAATAACACTTTTATTATTTAATAAGATAAAGAATTTCCTACATAGCTTTATTAAGTCTTCTGATTTAATCCAATATACGTATGTGTGTATGTATGCATGTATGCATGTAACGTAAGAAGGAAAAGGATTCTTTTGCTAATTTTATTTAAAAATAAAAAATAAAATAAAAAGTAAAAGAATACAACAACTCTGGGTCTCTTTGGTGCATATGTTGCTTCTATTCTATATTTCTTATGTCAAGTCTAGCACGCTACTACTGTATGTCCCCTTTTAAAAAAGAAAGCATTAGGGAAAATAGGAACTAGTGATCAAATAAAAATATGACATAAAAGGCTTGAATATACTTATAGAGAAAAAATAGCTGAAACGAAATATGAAAGCTGAAACTGATAGATTTATTTTTGTTGAAAATAAATTTTAAGAATCATTTTAGAAACTGAAATTATATCGTGGAGAATAGACAGACCATAAAATAATGTACAGGATAGGAATATAGCCTGACAAAAGTTTAGTGAAGCACTGGGGAATGCTAGTGCTTAGTTCATATTGTGCAAGCATTGTGTAACATATCTGTAGGAATTTTGTCTAGTATAAAAGTATGTAAACTTGATTCTTAAAGAATTAGCAGGGAACATACTGAGAATAGTTCATTTTTGGCTGTTGAGTTTAGTTTTACTGTTTACAGATCTTATTTGTGCTTTGGTAAGAAATATCATGCTTTTCATTTTCATAGTGTCTTTCACCTGGTGTAACTATTCTCCATAAGTTTTGTTATTTAAATAATGGAAGCAGTCTTTGTAAATATGTTTTTTAATTTGAAATCAGGTTTTGGGGTATCTGTGGTTTACAGTCCTTTCGCTCCTTGTATACTATAACATGGGGAAGTCCAGCTTTACTGTGAAAAGTGAATCTTGGGAGGATATGGGGTTCTAGCATATTTTTTGCATTGAAGGAAGGGAAGGCTGACCCAGCCCTGCCTTTCTGGTATTATCACCGTGAATGGACGTGTGAAGGCTGTGGATTTTTTTTTATATTTTTTTTTTTATCTCTATCCAGAAGTTACTTATTGTAACATATATAGCATGGAATTAACTTCATAATGATAACAGAGAAATAACTGTCTCCCTTTCTTCTTCTCTCTGCAGTTTGTTGCCCAACCTAACTGCCAGCAGCTGCTTGCATCCCGCTGGTATGATGAGTTCCCTGGATGGAGGAGGCGACACTGGGCTGTGAAGATGTTGACATGTGTTGTGATAGGACTTCTTTTCCCCGTCTTCTCTGTGTGCTACCTGATAGCTCCCAAAAGCCCGTTAGGGCTGTTCATCAGAAAGCCATTTATCAAATTTATCTGCCATACTGCATCCTACTTGACTTTTCTGTTCCTGCTGCTGCTTGCTTCTCAGCACATTGACAGGTCAGACGTGAGAATGCAGGGACCGCCACCAACCATCGTCGAGTGGATGATATTACCGTGGGTCCTGGGTAAATGTATTACTAAAGAAAATACAGTGAAAAGTGTTTTGAAACCTGTGGTTTTTCCAAGCATTTCTGATGCAGGAAGATATGGCGGAGAGTTCTGTTACAAGTTATTGATCTATTGGAACAGGCAAATGGTACATCTGCTCCAGTACTTAGTGGGATTAGTGGACAACTTGGGAAGTGTTTAAAAATCCAAAGTGTACCCACCCAGTAGTGTCTGACATACTACAGCAAGGGAAAAGATTAAGCAGTATGTGATTAAGTAGAGGCCTGAAAAAGAAATAGTGATAATATTTTTAATTTTCTCCTTTTCTCTAGGGCAGAAATTGCTCCAATTCCTTTCATTCCTTTCTAATATACTTTTTTTTTTTTTCCTTTGCTAGTCTAGCTTTTAAAAAGGGGTTTCTTTACCACTGAAATATTTTTCATGTATTAGAACAAGGTACAGTGTTAATTCTGGTGTTATCATGGACCTTTGTTACCTATGAAGGTAACAAATACTTAATATCACAGACCCACCTGTAGCAAATAGTGCTGAACAGCATTTTCAATTGACTATTTTAATTAAAATATCCATGCAGAGTAATTTTTCTGTGCCAAAACACTGATGATAACTTGTCACACAACTTCAAGCAAAATATTTTCTCACCAGAAGGCATAAGAAAATCTGCTAAGATTTTTTCAAAAGAGGGAAAAGATTAACCTTCTGTCTTGAGAGCTCAAAATAAAATTTCAGTTTGGTTTTATTGAAAGGCTATTTTGTACAAGCCATGCCAGCTTTAAATATCTGCCGGTGTGATTGCTCTGTCCTATAAAATCACATTATCTTAGGTCTTCCCTGTCCTTGCCTTTCTCCCCTGCTAGATGTTACCTCTCTTAGCATGCCATGGTCTCTTCCCTGTTTCTTATTTCAGTCAACATAAGTTGATTCCTAACCACATCAGGCCAAATATACCTGGTCTTGACTGAAAAGAAATTGTAGAAAGAAGGACTTAGTAGCTTTAACTGAAAGGATTTAAGTTTAATATTTTCATATAAATCATCATCACGTAGACAAGTTCATGCACAAACTCTTTGAAATGTTTTGGTGGGCTTTCGATACACTTACCTCTTCCAGAGCCTCCCATTAAGATGCTGCTTCTCTTCAGTTTTGCAACTTTTCCTAGGCTTTTTTTAGAGCAACCAAATCAACAAGGCTTTTGGCATCATTGGTGATATAATTTACAATGCAATATTTAATTTATAATACACTAATTGGCAGTGTCTGACATACAGAAGGAGAATGAGTCAGTGGATTTTCCTCTATATGTTCCTTAGTAGAGCACTTTGCCACTACATGAAGCATGAGGCAGGGCTACATACTTCTTTCACTTAATCAAACAAGCAAGCGTGACCAAAAACATGTTCACACTATTTGGGAAGTTCTCAGAAGAAGCTGCTATCTGGGATTTTTAACATGATAGCACAGCATAACATAGTCCCCACCACCATTCTTCACTGTAAGGTGTATTTTCCTTTGCATGGGTAAATATTGCTGCAGCATGTGACAAATATGTCTTTTTTTTTTTTTTTTTTTAGGAATAAATGTCAGCCAAAATCTGATGTTTTCTATTCACATATATAAAAACTATGGTCCGGTCACCTTTTAGTAAATTAAATTACTTATTTTGTTAAGTTCTTATCAATAACCTAAGTGGTTATTTTCCGGGACAAAATTTAATCTGTTATCTAATCTCTTCATAGTATACTGCTATGCGCTATCTTAAAGAGTATATACAACACTCTTGAATTGCATGAGTTATCCTATCTCAAAGGTGCAAAGATATATCTTTGCATTTATGGATGTAGATGAAAAATGTTGAAGTCTGAGATGAAACTAATGTGGCACAAGGGTTATAGCTTTACTCTGAAATTGGAAACATGACCAGATAAACCCTTTTCCCAAACTAAAGGTTATCCTGGAACAAATACAGCATGTCAAAACTATTAACATTTTAAACAATAGAACTCTTTGTTTGTCTTTCTTTCAATTAAAATAGTTCTGCATGTAATTTACATTTTAATAGCTACCTCTATGAAAATGAAGAGAGGAAGAGAAGCTCTACTTTCCAGCTTCTCTTCCAAATAAATTTCAGTATTTATATATTTCATAGAACTTAAGAGGTTTTGAGATTGTCCATAGTGATCTTAGCTCTCCAACAATCAAACAGTAATTAGCATTTACCTACTGCTTCGCAATAGAAGACTGAATGTGCATAATTAGCACATATTAAAAGTGCCACTAGAGTAGGAGGTTCAGAGGAAAAAACCTGTATTGGGCTACATTTCCATGGAGACTATCAATTTTACATTTAAAAAGTCTCTTCAGGAAACTTCTGCATTAATTTTGTCTTTTACATGATTAGATGATTACACAAGAGGTGTTAGAGTATGTGGTGATTATCCATGGAACAATAAGTCAGTATAACAAGGCTGATGTTATAGCTTTAAGAAAGAGTTGTGGAACACTCTGCAGGTAAGAAAAGCTGGAATCTCCTGTCCTTGCATACAGAAAAATATGAAATAGGCTTTTGTCAGTAAGGAAAATTATCCTTTTTCTTCTTAGCAGCTGTTAATTCAGATTTCCCAAGCATGCCAGATGCTTCACATTACAGAAATATAGGCCCAGCCTACACTTGAGAATCTGTCACCACTGGAGAAAGAGAAAAAACAAACAAACAAACAAAAAAAGATAGAAAACAGCAAACACCTATTGTTAAAAAAGTGAGGAAGAACAATAACTTGCATAATCAAATTTCCTTTCCAGTTCCTGACTTGCCTTGGATCATGAGAGAAGGCAATTTTAGTTGATGAGAAGCTGGTAATGTACACTTGCAGCCCAGAAAGCCAACTGTATCTTGGGCTGCATCAGAAGTAGCACAGTCTGCAGGGCAAAAGAGGTGATTCTTCCCCTCTACTCTGCTCTTGTGAGACCCCACCTGGACCACTGCATTCAGTTCTGGGGCCCCCAGTAAAAGAAGGACATGGAAGTATTAGAACAAGTCCAGAGGAGGACCATGAAGATGATCAGAGGGCTGGAACACCTCTCCTACGAAGACAGGCTGAGGGAGTTGGGGTTGTTCAGCTTGTAGAAGGAAAGGCTCCAGGGAGACCTTACAGCGGCCTTCCCGTACCTAAGGTGGCCTACAGGAAAGCTGGGGAGGGACTCTTTGTCAGGGAGTATACTGATAGGACAAGGGACAATAGCTTTAAACTAAAAGAAAGTAGATTTAGAACACTATCCTCTTCTTTCTGTCAGGGATTTATGCAGATTATTAGAATGTGTGAATCTACAGAGAATGTTCAGGAACTGTGCAAACTGCAAATTGCAAACATTCATGGTCAACAAACTGCTATGGGGAATATACACTCTTGCCAGTACTGAACAAAATGAACATCCATACTGACGGCATAGCAAGACACTTCAGATGAAGGGATCATAGAGGTGGCATGTAAACTACACATCATATTCTAAATTTCATAGGAAAAAAATGTGTAAAAAAAAATGAAACAGTACAAATTGACATGTTCTAGGGAGCAGATATAAAGGATAATACAGCCAGTAAGATGAAACAGTACATAACCAATAGTGACAAGTAAAGTGTAGTGGAGGAAAATAATACCAAACAAAGCTGGAACACAATTTCAGTCACAAAGAAGGATAATGCACATAATGACCACTCAAGGCCTCTTAATCCAAACCACTGCTCAACACAGGCTACCTACGAAGATATATCAGTTGCTCAGGCCCTTGTCCAGTCAAAACTTGAAATTTTTCCGGGGATGTATATTCTACCACCTATTTCAGCAGCCCATGCCTGCATTTAGCCACTGGAGACTTTTTTTTTCCAGGTATCAATGGGAATATCCCATGCCACAACTTGCAACTTACCTTTTGTCCTTTCAATATGCACCTCTAAGACAAGTCTTTTTTCCAATTATTCATAAGCAGCATTTTCATTAGTGGATGACAGCATTAATATCCTCCTATCAGCGTCCTCTTCTCCAGGCTGAACAAATCCAGCTCCCTCAGCCTTTCCTTGTACATCACGTTTTTCAGCCTGCAGTCAGTTTGATGGTCTTCTACTAGGTTCAACTCAGTCACATAACATCTCTTTCTTGTGGGATCCCAAAACTGGATCCACTAATGAAGACTTTTATTTAAACATCCAGAGAGTCACTTGTCACTAGTGCCTGAATCTTATTGTAACAGGACTTTTTTCTTAGTTACTTGGAGATTTACCACATTTCAAATATTTGAGCTATGTAGATGATTTTATTTTATTCTTTGGTTGTTGGTGGTGTTTGTTGATATGTGCATTTCTGTGTGCAAGATTTAGCCTAGAATCATCTTGCCATTTCCAAAACTGAGACCAAAGAGATATATCTTGTTTTGATTATGATTAAAAAGTCAGGAGACTTTTCGTTTGGGAAAATAGTTTAATTGGTGCTGTAAGCTCCACTTAAGCATAGGTAGCTTTTATGTATTTTTTGCTGTTTTAGTAAAACTTTATCCTAAATTTGAAAAGCTTTGGGAGTATGTCTTCCATCTACAATGGAGCTACAGACTGTGTTTTGGTTACTGAATACCATCCTTAATGTCACAATCAGCCATGATCAGTGGCTCTTAGTCACAGTAGTGGAGATGTGGTATCTGGATCAGGATATCCCTGAACCCAGCAAACCTGGAAGTTAGTAGAGACTTTAATTTACCCTGTCTTCAAATCCTTTCCCTAAGCATTCAGAAACAATTGCAGCTGAACGGGGATTTAGGCTAGATGGAGCAGTTCTCTACTGTCCTTTTTCAACATTTAAATAGAGTACAGAAAATAAGGGTTTGTTTCCTTAAAAATGTCTGAGTGTTCAATTTGCATACACTTTTATTAGTTATGGAAAATTTCCCTCCCACAATGAAGTAAATGAAGACTCTGCTTGTAGATGATAATATAAAATAATCATATATAGAAAAGTATTCAAGTATAGACAAGTATTCAATGCAATCAAATGTTTTCTTGAAATTTGCTGATGAAAACAGGTTATAACAGTATCCTGAGATCATTTTCAGGTCTCAGGCTTGTTTTCAGTGTAGTACCACTGTGCTTGCTCCTCTAAAATTCAAATATTTCACATTTAGACATTATAATCATATAGCTTAAGGATCATAGAATCAGAGAGTCATAAAATGGTTTGGCTTGGAAAGGATGTTTAAAGGTCATCTAGATCCAATACCTCTGCCATGGGCAGGGATACCTTCCATGAGATCAGGATGTTTACTTGATCAGGATAAAGCTGTGTGTGTGTGAAGCCTAGCTTTGATGACTGTGCTTCCTAAAAGATGCCCTAGTAAGGAGGCTAAAAACACTAAGGTTGTCACTGAAGTTGTGGGTTGTTTGTTTGTTGTTGTTTATTCATTTGTTTGGATTTAGCTTCTTTAGCTCCCTCTTCTTCAGTTTCCCTTTGTCCCCATTTTTATCAGGAAGGTGAATGTTTCTCCCCCCTCTCCCCTTATGCCTTCCCTAGTACTCTCCTGAGAAAGAGGTTCCATCTTCCCTCAGGCTGAGAAAAGGCAAGTTTTCTATTCCCTGTGAACGAATTTTACCTATAAAGCTGCAATGCCAAATGTTGACGCTAATATTGGATATAGTTTCAGCATTTCAGGAAAGGAAGGTACTTCAAACTCTGAAACTCAGTCTCATGTGGACATTTAGATGAAGGTCTGAGATAGGACGCTAAGTGCTGGTGAGATACAATGTTTGAGACTCACTACTCTTTCCACTTCTTGTTATTCCTCTCCTTCAGTATGTCATAACTGTCCACATAACCTGTGGATCTCAGCTCAACATTTGAAACTCAAAATGAGCATAAAATGGAATTTATGGGGAATTTAGGTGCCCTGCATGATGAATTCTACATTCAGTACTGTGTACTTAATTTAAGCATTGAAGCACCAACTATTTCAATGACTAGACCCTTTCATAGGATTTCGTTCTCAGATATGAAGTTTGGATCCTCATGATCGAGAACTTCAAATCCTTACATGCCTGTTAATAGTGTAGAAGCAGATGAGCAGTTTCAGATATCCCTGAATATCCACTTCTGGCCTTACCTAGACCTGCACGTTTAACGCTGTGCTGCACTGTTCAGGGCTCCAAGAGATTCTGAGCCATACTACAAAAGACTTTCTGTGCTTTATAGACAAGCTATACATCCATTTATTCTTCCTCCAGGTCTTGCATCCCTTTGTGAATTTAAGACTTGCACACACTTTTTTTTTTTTTTCTACTGACTGCATAATATCTTCATTATATTATTCTAGCAACACCAAGAAAATGCAATTAATGCTGGGAGCAATAAAGAATACATAGATGTTTGTAGATACAACAGTTTAATGGGTATTAGACTGCATGACCCTACTTCTAGGATATATATATATTTATAAATTAATGCTTTCTTTGGAAGTAATATATAAACTTTGCTCTTTACCCTTTCCACAATACTTTTTGTGAAAGTAAGAAAATAATTTCTATATTAAATCAACTTCAGAAAATGCCTGCCACAAAGTTTCAATGAAACCATGGAGATTAAAGGATAATGAGTAAAATTTTGCATGCTCCACTCCTCATGTAAACTTGTAGAGCCTAATAGAGATGTGCAAGCAGTAATTGAGGATATACTTTTTCTTTAAAGAGATTCACAGACCCCTGTGCAAAAGTACCTGAGAGAATGGACCAATACTTTGGATAGGTAAATTTCTACCTACAACAGTATTGTAGACCTGAGTTCAAACAGAAATGTACAGAATTTCTGCACTGTACCTCCGCATTTATTTATCTGTCCATAGTCCCTTACTCCAAACTCAGGCATTTAGCAAGTCTTGTCATTATGAATTAGGAGATTAAATCAGAGTAAACATAAAGAAAGCAACTCAGGTGCCTACAAAGATGAAACTGTTACCAATTTTGAAGTCTTTGAGAGTTGGATATACTTACTGAGAGGTTGTACCTATGATAAATACCCTACAGGAAACCTGTACCTTGTTTTGACAATGCATGGGGTGGCCAGTTTGGATATGCATAGAGCATCTAAACTAACACTAGACACTCCTGTTTAAGCACATGATCCATTCCAAAAATACAGTGTCTTTCATGCTTCTCCAGATTATGACAACTACATTGTCACTGTATACAGTCCACTGATATGGAAAAAATAGGTACACGGAAAGGAAATGTTAATCCAGGATTTACAATTATTTTCACGTACACTACAGGAAGAGGATCTTAAATATTTTTTTTTCTTTCTATTCTTTTTTATTTTTTTTCTTGTAAAACCCTGTTTTATGAAGGCGTAAAAACAGAACAAGGAAAAGGATCAATAAAGTTAAGATAGACATACTAATTAAAATCTCCTTTAATCTTCCACTATGAAATTGAATAACAATTCATTTGCATTTTGCAACATTTTGCAAAGGAAATTTAAAAGATTTAAAAAAAAAAGTAACTGCTAATTACATATATTTTCTTTTAACATTTATGAGTACTGCAAAATTCAGACTTCTTGTTAATTAAAACATTGGGTCAATGGAACAGCTATCCCAGTTATATGGACACCTTGCTGCATAAGTACTCAAGCAACTGAACAATCTGATAGTTGGTGAAACTAAGCCTTAAATATTTGAGGGGTTTTTTGATGCTGATTGTCCAGACTGTTTGCACTTGCCATTCCATAGTGGGTGAAACACATACATACATACTTCACAATGTTCCTAGACCAGTTTCATTTGCAGCTGATCAGTGTTTCTTGGAAATTATACTTTTCTTTGAACAAGAAAGTAAATGTACCGCTGATTTAAAATCAGTACTGAATAGTTTCAGCTCTGATATAGTATATTTCATCCAGAAAGCTCAAATGCTTCATAATCTTCGTATTTTCCTTTACATTCTCCCTATACTCTCGAGACATTATCAAACTCATCTTCACTGTTCGCGTGGGGGAAAGAACTAAGCTGAATTTTACAACACGACAGCGGGGACAGAGAGTGAACTGAGGTTAGATATTAAGTATTCTTAGTGTTGAGTTGCGTGATGAGATAATTCCCAGATTCAGATCACTTAAGTGTCATTGTCATGAGAATGGACCTGGAACAACAATGCCTCTGGCTATGCCATTCCCAGCCTCTTGCCTGACCTGACACAGGACAGACACTGCACAGTTGTTCCCCTCACAAACATCCATTTCCCGATTCCTAGGAGAAAGCTGAAAACTTGATTTTAATTTTGTGCATGTTCCCTTGAATAGCTGTATTTTACCTAAAAAAAAAAAAAAAAAAAAAAAAGTCCCAGAGATTGGGAACCCATGAATTACAACAGAATGTCTCGCAGTTCTTCTCACAACCTTCATACCTCTTCAACAGAGATCAGATGTCAGACCAGATGTAAAATAGAAGAGAGATTTCAAGCCTTACTGATGCTCATTTAATTCCCTGGAACGACCTCCCCTCAGTTCACAGAGCTTAAATCATTAGCAACTTGTCTCATTTCTTGTACCTGTGAAAAACTTGAGTGCATTGCAGAGCAAAGTTGAGTATTTCAGTTAAGTGATTTCACAGTCCAGTGAAAATATTCTTCAAGAAACATACTGAAAGGTTGTTGTTGAACTTGGCATGTAGAGACTGACCCTGAGGAGCCTCCTGCTTCCCATCACTAAATGGTAAGGAACAAAAATAGAAAAGAAAAACAAATCTTTTTGCAGGAAAGGTAATGCCAAACTTAGATAGGGATCCGCAAATCTTTTTAAAAACAAAATTCAGAATACTGACTTTCATTGCTTTCTTTGACAGTCAAGCTGAATGTATCAGTCAAGTTGGACTTCAGTCGAATGGTTGCAAATTGATCAGCTTGCATGTGTAATAATTCACAGTGCTTTACAAAATCTGTCCATGCTGTCTGGCATTTCCTGGGCCTCATGTGGTCTGTGGGACTCTTGCCTTGACTTTAAGTCTATTTAATTCCATTAAAACTACGGGATGTTTAATCACATTTATTTCTATCGTTTCATCCTGTTTCAAAATATCCATGTTGCTATTTCTCTTTTACTATTCTAGCTTTTAATTCATAAATAATGTCAATAAATGCTTGAAAATCTCACCTTCAACATTTTGATTTAAATCATCGATTAATGAGGTGGAATAGCTGAATAATATTGATAATTTCCTTTTAAGTGGAAATAAATGATAAAAGCAGAATGATGGGGAATGGACAGGTGAGGCTGTAAGAGACAGGTGTGAAATAGAGCTGGCATGAAGAGAAAGGGTTGGAAGAAGAGAATTGGAGCAAAGAGACAATCAGGATAAAGCCAAGTTTATCCAGCTACCACAGTGAAATCTGATTTGTGTGGAATTATTTCAACTAAATACAAGCACCTGGAAGTTAGACATCTGTTTTAATTCAAGCTAATCCTCCACAGCTACTTTTTCAGTCAATGGGAAGATTCAGCCACCTGAAGATGACAGGATCATTGCCTTGGAGATGATTCTTTCCTCCCAGAGAGACAAAGGGAGCTTTGGGCAATGAACTTTTTCCCAGTCTAACTGTCTAAAAGTGCTCACTTGTACATCTACCCCTTGTATTTGGCTGGTTCCTCTTAGCACTCTTCCCCCTGTACCAGGGTACAAGGAGGGGGTGCACTCCTCTGTTTTAATGAGATATCCTTTTTGTTGTCACACATGTGGCTCTATCACTATGTGATAGCATTGCTGCTTTGATACATTATTAGGCAATGCCTGGACCCTAGATCTCTTTCCTACCTGTAAGAATGTACCCATCAGACAGTCTTGTCTCTGCATGTCTTCATCTCTTGTATTATGTCAGGGCATATTTTGGAATTGTCCAAAAGACTCATTTGATAATAATGTCAGGTTGTGTCCAGCTACCCATAAGTCCACCAAGTAGAAAAGGGAAGTGTACAATGTCACAGAAATAATACTGCTTTGACCTCTGGATGTTTTTTGTTGTTTTGTTTTGTTTGTTTTTGTTTTGTTTTTAACACATCTATTTATGTATTTATTTATATCTTTAACTGATTCTCCCAATGAATGTAAAAAAAAAAAAAATGTGTCAGACACTGTGGAGAGAAGAGCTGACTGATGACTTCTCCCTGATTACTTTTCTTGCAAAAAGTTCCTTTTTATGATCTACAACAGGATTTCAAAACCTCTGGATGTGTGACTGCTAATTAATCCTAAACTGCACAGCTTGGAATCTCTGAGGTTCCTTGCCTAGAATAGCTCCATCACGTAAGCTTATCAGACCTTCAGTAAGTCTTCAGCTTTGCAGAAAGGCTATCGAACTTCAGAGTACACTTTCCCAGGCATACCTGGGAGGACTTACAGGACTACAGAAATTCTAGTTCTCCCCTCATTCACTGCTTCAGCACCCCTCAGGGTACCTAGCTGTAGAGACCTGGTACCTCCAAAGACAGAACTCGGCTTTCATGGTGTTACTACTGTGGAGTTGTGGACTTATACAATCTACCTTAGGAGTTTCTACTTTCCAAGATTTCTCTTCAAAGAGAGCATTAGGTATCTGGCATGTCTGAGAAATGCTACTATACATGTATGGATAGCATGTATGTCACAAATTTATAATCCATTTACCTGGAATATCCATCTCAAACCTAGTCAGCTGACACCCAAAGCAGTGTTAAAAACAGAAAACTACCACAATGAGGTACAGAATTGTCTGGCTCCAAATCCCATTATAGCATCATGGGCCCTGAAGTCAAGGCTGGAATGTCCCAGGCTCTGAGCTTCAAGACACGGAAACTGCTCAAAAACAGTAAAATTTTTCAAAAATTATGAAAATAAATGAAATTCTGCATCTTTGAAGTGCTCTTAATCATACCTTTCAGTAATTCTTGCATTAGGGGTAGTCTGTGAGTCTGGGATTCATCGGACTAGACGTAGACATCTGCAGTGCAGTGTCTGTGTCTAAGCCAGTCCCCAGAATCAACTCTCTCTCTCCATTGACTTTAAAGGGAAACTAGGGTGGCTACTTCAGATGGATCTGTCTGTACTGTAGAAAATTAAAGCTAGGTAAGAAAAACTCATCCTCAACCACAATGCTCCATGATCTATCCACTGAATTTTCTATGTCAGCTGCTGTATGGAAAAGAAAAATTTTATCACTTAATTATCACTTAATGGAGAAGACACTTAATGGAGAAATAGAGTCATCCTAGCTTCAAGTTCTCTTGGGTCCCACAAAAACTCAGTAACTGTATTTATTTGAGGAAACTGCACTTAGATTTTGGCTGGCAAGAAAGAGTAAACTATCATATCTCCTGCATAGCCAAAAATAATGTAGGATTTCCAGTTTCTAAAATCATTTGATTGAAAAGAACAAGTCCTGCATCAGGATAAACAAAAAAGTAGTCTTGAACCAAGGAAAAAAATTTGAATCACCAACATTACAATGTCAAACTATACTCCGAACTTTTTAACTGACAAAGGACTTCAACATTACTGGTAGTTTGGATTAGTTGTGTTTCTCATTCTAAATGACAAAAATTTATAATAGCAATGTACTCTATTTCACTAGAATTCTTTAATTGTTCAGTATTTCTCTGCTAATGTCAAATTTACAATTACATTTCATTTTCTGAGCCAAGGAAATTGTTGGACTGAGTCTGAATTTCACTTACAAAACAGATCAAATGCAGAAATATTAGTCAGCATTTCTTTTTCAGTCTGTACATAATTCCACTATATTTCAGTCTGTGCTGTCAGAGTATGTGATGCTGAGCAACAGTCTTACAGAGAACAGCCCTGTTGCATTTGTGACAGTTCATGTTTTTGGATGATTATGACTCATGGAATGTCTCAGCAGAAGACTTTAATGAATCTACAGCCTTTAGAATCATAGAATCACAGAATCAAAGAATCACAGAATGGCTTGGGTTGGAAGGGACCTTAAAGACCACTTAGTTCCACCACCCCCTGCCATGGGCAGGGACACCTTCCCCTAGAGCAGGTTGCTCAAAGTCCCATCCAACCTGACTTTGATTACTTCCAGGGATGGGGCATCCTCAGCTTCTTTGTTCCAGTGCCTCATCACCCTCATAGTAAAGAATTTCTTTCTAACATCTAACCTAAATCCACCTTCTTTTATTTTAAAACCATCCCCCCACGTCCTATCTATCACTATCATGTAAGAAGTTGCTGTGCATCTTTTTATAAACCCCTTTTAAGTACTGAAAGGCTACAATGAGGTCTCCTCAGAGCCTTCTCTTCTCCAGGTTGAACATCCTCAGCTCTCTCAACCTTTCTTTGTAGAAGAGGTGCCCCTCTGATCATCTTTGTGGCCCTCCTCTGGGTTTGCTCTAACAGATCACATCCTTGTGCTGGCGGCCCTGGACCTGGATGCAGTACTCCAAGTGGGGCCTCACAAAAGCAAAGTAGAGGAATGCTTCCTTTAAGCATTCATCTTACTGATCACCCCAACCTATTCCTGCTCTGGTTTTAAAACATATTTTAAAGGGAATGCTTAACTGTGATGAATTAGAAAAGAGTATATTTAGTTTTATGAATGTGCATATCAATTTCTGTGAAGCTTTTTTTTTTTTGGGGGGGGGGGCGGGAAGGGTGGAGGGGGATGTTCTGTCAATGCAACTGTCTGCTTTCTGAGCCACAGGAGTCATCCCAGTGTCAAGATCACTTAATAAAAAAAGCACAAGAAACTGCTCTCTGACACTAAGGCTTAGGCACTGTACCTGTATTATACAGCCTTTGGCTCCAGATCTCTTCTGAGCCCCACCTCAGACTCCTGTGGCACAATGGTTAATTTTATATGCTCTTCTGCCGTTTGAGCAGGAGCAATTCAGAGCAGTCTGAAATGTGAGGCATATATTGCAGCCCACAAAACCACTGCTTTTATGACATGATGACGGTCAAGATATTGTGCATAAAACATAGCAAAAGACTGAGCAGGGATATTTGCAAGTACATGGACTACATGCTGAATGCTAGAGGGGATTGTGGAGCAAATTGGGAGCCAAGACCTTCTGGTTCATATTGTGTGACAGGAGTGAGCAGCTCCTTGAAAGGTAGATGGCTAAATCTTTGCCCAGGATGAAAGTGGCAGGCATTTAGGAGCCCACCTGGTAGCCCTGTGATGGTGCTTGGGCAGTTAACAGTAGCAATGGACACTGTTAGTGGATACTGATACCTGCCATGTAATAATATTCAACTCTTTTCTCACTACGAATCGTCATCTTGGATGAAGCATGAAAATAAATGTTAGCTTCTTATCAGTGTTATATTTTATGCATCAGTTTTTTCTGATCAATTAAGGTAGAGTTGCAATCAGCCTGTCTAGGCTGATGTAGATATTAAATTGGCATGTCCCTGTCCACATGTTCCCACTATGGTCCTTTCTCAGAACGTGTTCCTACAGATCTGCAGACAGGTGAAATAGTGATGGCGGTGTGTCTGAAAAGGAGCTCTATGAACATAAAATTTGCTGGATCTATTATACAATTTAGGTACTCCTGAAGCTCCTGATTAATGATAGCATGCAGAAACAAGACAGGAATGTGTGGCTGAGATCAGAAGGAGCAAAGTTGTGAGGAAGTTTTCCTTTCAAAAGCAATCAGGAGACAGAATGACTTCAGCCAAAACACTGCAGAATTAAATTGTACTTGTCACACCTACTCCACTCCTCTGACTCTCTTCGCTCTTGTAGTCAACTAGAAGACCACTGAAACAAAATGTTGAGTTTCAAGGTAAATTTAGCCCTGACTACAGTGATGCAGGACTCTGAAAATCCATGTATGAAATCTGTTCAACACTTTTTAAAGGAACTTATGATAAGCAGCTGGAGGAAAGCCATGATGAATTAACTGTATCTCAACATCCATATGTTTTAGATTGTCCTCTTTGCTGTAAATGTTGTCCCTTTAATGAGCACTCAAGTATGAAAATCCTTTCAGCAAAGAATTTACTATGGAACATGTAGAAGCTCTACCGAGACTGGTAACCAAAAAGCTTTGTAGATAATAATACAAAGTATGCATATAAAGATTCCATTGTTTTTTATATATTTTATCATTCTGTATTATAAAATAATGTGGAGTATCCTTTTCAGACATTTTGTTTTAATGTTTACAGTACTAAAGTCTCCATATAGTTGTCTCTGGAGCTGTTAAATTGAGGTTATGTCAGACAACTCGCAAAATGTCCCACTGGGATTGAATATTTCTTTATCACATTGTGTCCAGAGTAATGTATACTTTGCACACCTGAAAACAACTTCTATTCCTTCCAGTCCCAAAGGAAAGAATCAACAAAAAATATTCCACTGAAGATGCTGTTCTTATGGGAAGGGCAGACTTTAGTTCAGCATTGACAGCAATAATGAAATCCTCTCACTTACCGTGTTTGTTCCAATTGAAACAAAATAATGAGCTGGCTTGGTTCCTGCAGTCATACAGTTTACAGTTAGAGTTACATTGCAGCAGATACTGAGGATAAAGTTGGCAATGATCATTGGTTTGGAGACCCTTTTTATACTTATTAGGTTATAAGGAAGAAGGAGATTTAAGAAAACCAAAGAAATTGTCCTTGTACAAGCAGGTGATGTTTTGTTTGTCTGACAATTCCTGAAACATTAATTGAAAGATAAAATTTCACGTGACTAGATATGTAATTTAGAGCACTCATCCACTTTTCTTTTGTAATTATTGTAAGGAAACTAAATCCAATGTGAGATAAGTGTCTAGGATACTCACAGACTTTTTTTTTTTATTTAGTATTCACGCTTAATGAATTATGTTCTGTTTACAGGCTTTATCTGGGGTGAAATTAAACAGATGTGGGATGGCGGACTGCAGGACTACATTCACGATTGGTGGAACCTCATGGATTTTGTAATGAACTCCTTGTACTTAGCAACAATCTCTTTGAAAATTGTTGCATTTTCAAAGGTAATTTTTATTTTATTTTTTTAATTTCAGCAAGATATTTAAGTTAACTGAGATTGGGCCTGTTCAGACTTCCTTTTGTATTTGATGAGTCTCAGGTCTAACAATGTAAGAGATGTTAGATTTGCTCACTGAATCTTCTGCAACTATGACAAGAAGCTAGGCCAGAATAAGAGCAAACAAAAGATTAAAAATTATTATTTTTTTTTCCTTATTTGGACCAGACAATCTCTCTTTTTTGTCCTGAATAGTCATGCTATGATAATCTTGGAAAAGGCAAATCATTCCTAATACTTACAGTGCTTGCACAATGTTGTTTTGTGTTAGTCTTTGCCTATTTTCCAGTAGGAAATTACCGCCCCTAAGAAAATGTTACCCACTATGCCAAACTTCAGGGCAAGACTGCATGAAAAATATTTATTCAAAATTAGAGGAGGAGGGGAAGCAGCTAAAGAGCAAGATTTTAATTTTGTTTTGAAAATTCATGGTAAGTGCAACTTGATTAAAAAGTAAAACTGAATGGGATTGGTTGGATATGAGGTTGGATATGTTCACTTTCTCACCTGTTTCAGAGGCTTTTTATTACCAATGTTTGAAATATCTTCCAGCAAACTAGCCCTTCTTTGCAAAACCATGGAACATGCTGCATTTTCTGTATATTCAATGTGAATTTATAATATACCATAAAATCCTTGTAAAAAATAAATATTTACATCACAAAATGCAAGGAAACCACTCCTGAAAGCATTTCTTAGTATCTGTCTCAGATTTCTTGTCATACCCAAGATAACAAAGCCTTTTTTACTGGTCACTCTTGCAGCAATGCATTTCAGATGTTTCAGGTTTCCTGACACCAGCTACCCCATATGTGTGAAAGGAGTGTCTCTCCTCTGCCAAGTTTTGTTTTTTTTTTCATTTTTTTTGCTGGAAAGAGAAGAGGAAAAAGCTATCAAGTAGTTGGTTACAGCTCCCTATCCCCCCAACTGCTGCTGTTCCCATTGCAGCCCTGCCATAAGCAGAGAGTGATATTGGAACCTCTAATTTATATAACTTGATGACCATCCACAGGGGTCCACATCAGCTGATCAGGGGCAGGGATGACCAAAGACTTGATCAATTGACACAACAGCCTCCCCCTGTCACAGAATGTTTCTGATTGCAAACACTTGGAAATCTTCTCATTAAAAGATATTTGGAACTGTTGCCTAAAAAAGCAAGAGGCTCAAAGATGTGGGGAGAGCTGTAATATAAAGCTGATGAAATACCTTTTTACACACAAGGATGCCTCATCATAAAGTGACTGGAAAATAAATAGTCATTTCACTTTCCCAGGTAACAAAGCAAGCAATTCATTGAAAATGCATGTTTCCAAAGCACTGGAGATGGCCAATTATTCATTTTAGAATGATATTAATTACAAGACATTATAATCCTTTCATCTCCCAGACAGTTTCGTCTTATGGCAATCAGATTCCAAGGTGACAGTATCTGTGTTAAGGTGCATCCATTACTCTCCAAATCAGTGCTTGCATGTCAATCATAATCAACACGGTTCATAAAGCACTATTTTTGGCTCTGCAGCTAATATTTTTTTACTGCATGTGCAATGTTGCACCCAAATACTTTTTCTGTTCTTCTTTAAAAGAGCCTCAGTTTTGGTAGACAATTGAAACACAGTGTGCAAACAATGAGCAGAGTAATACAGAAGTAACTTACTGCCCCAGCCATGCTTCAAATAGCTACAGCAGAGTTATCCAGCTCTGAGCTGGAGTTTTGAAGGTAACCAGTACATTTTGATACAAAACTTTTACTTTCATTTCCTAAACCTTGGAACACAGGTTTTTCAAAAAGACAGCTTTTCTGTATTTTTTAATCAAATCTATAAGCAAGTTTTTAGATGTATTTTACCTTTCTGTGAATCACTGTAGCAGATCAAGCCACCTAAGAAACCATTTTTAACTAAAATATTTGAATAAAAGAATGAGAACACCCTCATATCTCCTTTGTGATAGATGTTCCCGGAGAAAAACTTACTATTTGTGGCCCATTCTCTGACTGACACACTAGATAAGAAGATGGTTATTATTAACAGCAGCTGATGGGATATTGTAAAACATACCAAACAGTGTAATATCAGGATGAGGGAACTGCTAAGACAACTCAAAGTTATCTGCTTCACTGTCAGTATTCAAATAAAATGACTATATTTCATAATTTTCAAAGGGCTATGCTTTTTGCCTCTGATTGTTTATCAGTGTGAGAGATTATAAATTATCCAGTATACCCACTGAAAATGCTCTCTCCTTGATAAATAGCATGTGATTATAAATAGTGCACTGTCACATGTTTTATATGAGTACAAGATGATGGATTTTAAGCAACACATCTGTTTTGATCAAGGGTTATAAATATAAACAGAAGCTGTTGAGCTCTAAGAAAAATGGATGCTTTTATGTTTTTGGAAGATGATTTATTTTGTACTGATAGGTCAAATGAGGTGCAATGCTAAGTCATGTGCAGACACCGCTTGTTCTATCTTAAATATTTACTGGGCTTGAGCATTGGACACAGTGCTTTTTTCCAGCTGTACTAGAGACAGCATGCAAATTCATATTATTGATTATGTGAGTCTCAGCCACTGACATGAAAATCTAGTAGGAAAACATGTTCCTATTCAAGGCAAAAACTCTGAAAAGTAACTGAAAATAAATTATTTGTCTCTATATTTATTATCTTAATGATCACCATGTCAGATCCATCCTGCTTAGTAGCAAATAAGATGATATTTCTCTACTGCCACAAGTTCTGCAGAAGGTGACAGTTTTTCTTCTCCCTTTGCATTGTAAAATGGTTTTGATTGATGTTTCACTGGTTTCACAGACCAAATGTTCATCTAAATGAATATTAACCCCCAAGAAAAATTATTGACTCTATTCCAGAGTGTAATTAATATTTTAAAGATCTTTGCTAGCCCCCTCCCCACTTCCTGACTCCTCTTACTTTTAATTCCAACTTCCCTACTCTGAAACGCAGCAAAATGAATGTAAAGATTGAGGCACATATTTTAAATGGCAAGAGTTCACATGCATATATGGCCTTTGGGGAAAGGACTCAATGTCCTTTCCTTTGTGTTTTTTCATACAAAACACTTTCCTTTGTGTTTGGTTTTTTTTTTTTTTTTGGGGGGGGGGGCAGTTGATGGTGATTTTTTGTTTGTTTGTTGTTGTTGTTGTTCTTGCTGTTTTTTCTCCAGTGGTTAAAGTTATTTAAACTTTCTTTTTGCTAATAGAGTCAAGGTGTGGTGGTTTCACTCAGCTGGGCAGCTGAGCTCTACCACAACCATTCTCTCACTCCCCGTCCTCAGAGGAAAAGGGGGAGAAAATATAACAAAAAGGGCTCAAGGGTTGAGGTAAGGACAGGGAGATCACTCAACAATTATTGTCACAGGCAAAACAGAATCAGTATAGGGAGATTAATAAAATTTATTGCCTATTACTAGCAAGCTATAACAGTGAGAAATGAAGAGAACAAACTAAAAACACCTTCCCCCATCCACCCTCTTCTACCTCCTCCCCCCAGGCAGCACAGGGGAACAGGGAATGGGGTCTGCGGTCAGTCCCTGATGCTTCGTCTCCGCCACCCTTTCACGGTCACTCTCTGCCCCTGCTCCACGTGGGGTCCCTCCCACGGGATGCCGTCCTTCCCGAACTGATCCGGCGTGGGCTGCCCACAGGCAGCAGCTCTTCCAGAACTGCTCCCACACGGCTCCGTACCACGGGGTCCATCCATCCCCCAGGAGCAAACTGCTCCAGCACGGGTCCCCCACGGGCGGCAGCTCCCCCCAGACCCCCTGCTCCTGCGTGGGCTCCTCTCCACGGGCTGCAGCTCTGGCCCGGGGCCTGCTCCTGCGGGGGCTCTCCATGGGCCGCAGCCTCCTCCAGGCCACATCCACCTGCTCCACCGGGGGCTCCTCCACGGGCTGCAGCGTGGAGATCTGCTCCGTGTGGGACCCGTGGGCTGCAGGGGGACAGCCTGCTCCACCAGGGGCCTCTCCACGGGCCGCAGGGGAACTGCTGCTGCCTGCCTGGAGCACCTCCTGCCCTCCTGCTGCACTGACCTTGGGGGCTGCAGGGCTGGTTCTCACTCCTCACTCTCCCAGCTGGTGTTGCATAGTGTTTTCTTTTCTGTTTCTTAAATCTGTTCTTACAGACGCGGCGATGTCAAATGACATCGCTTATTGACTCGGCTCTGGCCAGCAGCGGGTCTCTTTGGAGCTGGTGGGAGCTGGTTCTGATCTGACATGGGGCAGCTTCTGAATTTTTCTCACAGAGGCCACCCCTGCAGCCCCCCGCTACCAAAACTTTGCCATTTAAACCCAGTACACAAGGGTGTCATATTTGACCAAGGCCCAGGAGCATATTCAACACTGGGGTGGCCTGATCATCTACTTTTCTATTTGATCTCTCTTGGTGATTTCATGAAATCTACAGCTTATGACTTTAGTCCTAAAGAAACCCAGCATTCTTCTGACAAATAGTTCAGACATTAGATTTTCATTTGAATTCCTCTGAATAATGACCAAAAATTGTTACCGTATATTCTTTGAGTGATATCACACACTCTTCATACACTTGCTTTGATGTTCTATAGTTTATATGCTGCTCAAATTGTTTTCTGGTCCTAATTTTCTATTGACATGCCGCATGCATTTCTTTCAACTTATAAGCCTATGATAGTCATTGTTCAATCATGCTTTTAAAAATGGCTGGCTTTATAACCTATCAACAGATTGTGTTTGCATTTGAAGTGGAGTCAGAAATTCATCAGGGTCACAGAATAACAAAACAATAACTGCAGAGAATTGAAATCTGATTTACCACAAGCTTGGCATTGCTATATGTGCTTAATTCTCTAATTCTGCACAATATGGGTTGTTTAGTTCTTGGCCTTAAACTGCAATTTTTCTTACCTTAATATATATACATATATTATATTATGTATTATATATATATGTTATATATATTATGTACACACACACATACATATATGTACGTGTATATATATGTGTGTGTGTATATATATATATTATATATATTTTATATATATATATACTTTCATTGTTTGTTTCTGGTTTTAACATGCCTAGTTTCTTTGCTCCTCTGCTTTCTTTTCCTTTTCACGTAAGCTTCTTTGTTGTCTTAGTTCTTCTTTGATTTTGCTAGATTTCAGCATCTTCATATCCTCATATCTCTGCCTCCTCTGGTTAGTAAAGTCAGTGGGGTTTTGTTGACAGAGCCATTTCATACTCATGATTTTCTTTATCAAATTTATTGTCTTCTTTCAGCTAGTATATTTCACAGATCATTTTTAAACCTACTTCTCAGCCCTTTACTTCTCTCGCTATATATATATATTTTATTTCTCATCTCTTAAAGCACATCTTTTCAAAACTATATTAGCCCTCATCGTTCTTTGTTTATGACTATGAGACCTTTTGCACCATCTCCACACATAAAGGAAGCATTTGGGCCCAAGAAAGGCAGAGTCAGTAAAGCTGAAATAACGCTGTTGTGTTGTGACTTTGATTTCCGCTTTACAGACCAGAGGTCACTTGATCTTTTCTTATTTGGATACCAAGAAATAACAAACAGGGTTGTGTTAATTTGTTAGACTGGGATATTCTGAAGCTGACTTTGAACACACCAGTTTTGCATCTCAGTCCAGATCATCACTGATAAAGTCCTTTCTTCTCCTTTCTTCTTTAGCTTCATCATTTCCTTTAGAAAAAGTGACATCTTGTCAGACTACTTCTTAGATATCTAAGAAAACTGTCCCCTACCCCAAGTTATATAACTAATAATGAGAAAAATACAATGTTAGACCAACTCATATGACCTATTTGATTTATCTGCTTTCCTACTACTCTAGAAATGTGAATGCTGACTGTAAAAGAAGCTGACAGAGAGCTCGGATGTGGCTGTCTTCACCTAATTGTTTGAATATGATCCTTGTTGTCTTTCTACATCATATGCTATCTCTGATCATTGCCATGTAGTACTATGTTTTTCTCAGAAGGGTATTTCCTTACTTGTTTTTAAATTATTGTTGTTTTCTACTCTTTTATTTTTCTTATTTTCTACTTTCTTTTTTTTCAGTTGCTTGTTTAACGTCCTTGGAATCTACTGCTACATGCCTTCATCTAAAATATGTTTGCAGCTGGATGCTTTTGTACCTACCAAAAATTCCATCTCAGTTTAAATATTCTTTTTTCATGAATAGATTTTACCTTATTCCTATAACACACCCTGTATACTCTTCCCTAATCTGAGCATTTATTGCACTGTTCAGTATCTAATATTTGCTTGTACTGGCAACTGTTCCCAGTTAGTTAACAGTTATGAGTTTTCATACACCAGGACTTTAAAGTGCCACCAGAATTCGCAGTAATATATTGTATAATATTATGCAAAGAAAGACATTATAGAAAACACACAGAGGAGTTCTCACCTCTCTTTTCTCAATAACCTTTGTAAATTTTCCGTATTCATTTTCTTGTGCTTTAATCTCTTAGCTGGGGGCTCTGGAAACTCAATTCTGTTTTCTACTACCTGTTCCTTTGTCATCGGTCTTGAGTCAATCAGAACTGAACTGAAAGTCAATAGTAAATGAGGCAGAATAGCATCTCTCTTGGAGCTATGATGTCAAATATAGTAAGACTCGATTTTACAGCATGGTAAGAAATTTCTCATTAGAGAAAGAGATAGTCTAATGAACAGAGTAATGACCTATGACTCCAGCAGGACTGGATTTAATTTGCTGCTCTGTAGAAAACAAATATCACTGGTGGTTGAAACATAAGACAGTGTGGTTCTTAACTCTGCAGTAGACTATTCTCCAGTTCTGCAGTTCCCATCCCCCAAACTGCAAGACTGTCAGATACTGTGGGGACTACACTGTGGCTACTTATACACAAATAAAACTGCCAGGGATTATTGTCATGCACTGGCACTGTCTCACCTGTCCTACAGGTTGATTAAAGCAACTTCAATGTGGTAGGGTACTGTGCCAACTAGCACTGCCCCAGAAAATGCCAAGATCCCATCTGCAGTTCAAGAAGAGTCATGTTATTTGGAGGCTGAGCGTGGTGTTGAAATGTTGTGATGCCTGGCTATGTTACATCTGGCCACAGTGTTAGGGAAGGGTACCTCTCCTTACTACTGAGGGCACTTTCAGCATCTCTGAAGGATGCATCTGCGTGGCCCAGAGTGGGTAAATACAGACTGCGCCATTGTCCTTGTTTGTACTTGCTTCATATTATATTATCCCACGGTTTTAGAGTACTTCATAGCTTAGATCCTGTCCTCTGATACATCCTATAAAGCAGATTAATGAGACCCAATAAATAATAATGAGTCTGACACGGCAGTTAAGTCTTAGTTCAAAGTAACATCTTTCATCTTCAGTAAATGTTTTGGTAGAGCTGGAACAGTAAAGAATCATAGTCCCAGGCATGAAACTCTTTGATAATGAGATACTCAAGCAGTTTGCCATGGTTCATTAAAAAACACTTTTTCATTATTGGTCCATTGTTTGTGATTAAGTGATAGATATACTTATTCCTTGATTAAATGTTTTCTTCCAACTTTTTCAAAGTTTTTCTGTGTTTCTATCCATAACTGTCATATCTTCACTGTTCTGCAAAAATCTAACTTACTCATTTTTACAGTTGAAATTTTCATCAATTCTAAAACTCCAGATGTTCAAAAGTGGTTGATTTTCTCAGAATTGTTAGACATGCTTTTGCTACTGTAAAAATCATAATCAAATGCAAAGCACAATAAAACCCAAGAAAGTATAGGCTATTCTGCAGATGGAAATGAAGGACAAGTATCCAGACACCATCCATTTTAAGTTTTGCTAAAATCTCAAAAAGACATATTTCTCTCCAAAATATGTTTATTTTTATTGTGCTATCAGCAAATTAATGGAATGGCTCGTAAAGAAAACAAGACACTTTTTTTCTGCATATAAACAACGGAGTAATTTTTTTTCCCTTCTGCTTGTTTTCAGTATAGCGGGTTAGTTCCACGACAGAGCTGGGACATGTGGCATCCGACGCTGGTGGCTGAGGCCCTGTTTGCAATTGCAAACATCTTTAGCTCTCTACGTTTGATCTCATTATTCACTGCAAATTCTCACCTGGGACCTCTGCAGATATCTCTGGGAAGAATGTTGCTGGACATTTTGAAGTTTCTCTTCATATACTGCCTCGTGCTGCTAGCTTTTGCAAATGGATTGAACCAGCTGTACTTCTACTATGAGACACAAGAAAACAAGTGTAAAGGGATACGATGTGCAGAGCAGAATAATGCATTTTCAACGTAAGTGGCTGATCTACTTCTAACCCTTCCCCAATATTTTACTCATGTAGATGTTTTTCACAGGAAAGAGGCTTTTTGTTCCCTGTTGTTCTTACAGTGGCATCCTGACAGATACTCCTAAAGACACTCTAATAATAAATAAATAAATGTTAACATTATATCAATCAGTAATAATATTCATCCTATAGTGGGATTTTTTTAAAGTGGTATTTTGTTATTTAGCATCCTAGCTGCTGTCCCAAACTTCTTTAAGAGAATATCGTAACATTTAGTTGTAAAAGCACAAGACCTATATGAGAGTGGCATGTTTGCTTTTTACCATCCCCATTCTCTACAAAAGCAAACACATGGTAAAGACAGTAATGCCCTTCTAATTATAGAGCACTTTTTATCTCAATGGTTCTCAACACAAAGTAGAAATGGCATAAATTGACAACACTGAATAGGTACAAAAATACCATATTTATTTTAACATCTTGCTAAAACACAGTTGATGATTTACTTTTGGATCCTTGTTCTACACTCTAAAGGCAAAGCAAAGGGGCAAAATACTTCAAAGACAGGTGTCCAAAGTAAGATCTCTAAAATGATATCTATCCTTTAGAAGTTTGAACAGAATCAGCCTTGTACTCATAGGTTTACTTATAGATTCAACATTGGATATCTAGAGGTTCATATCTGAAACATTCAGCCAGTGTTTCTCCAGAAAAATATTCCATATAGGTTGCCTATATTGTGAATCATCCAGCTCAATCAATTCAAGAACATTTTGTCGTCAGGGGAAAAAATGAATAATCTGAAAAGTATATGCATTGGTATTATACAGCTATTCCTTTTGGGTTTTGTCTTTCAGATTATTTGAAACGCTGCAATCATTATTCTGGTCTATATTTGGACTCATCAATCTCTATGTGACCAATGTGCAACCAAAGCATGAATTTACTGAATTTGTTGGGGCCACCATGTTTGGTACCTATAATGTAATCTCTCTGGTTGTTCTACTCAACATGCTAATAGCCATGATGAATAATTCTTACCAGCTAATTGCTGTAAGTTGATCATTTGTAATATATACCTTCTCTCTGTTTCTAAATCCCATTTTTTTTTCTGTCAGAAAATCTTTTTTAAAGACTGAATATAGGGTTTGTTCTAATTATTTTGCACTATTCTGCAAGGACACAGAAATCAGACCACAGCTGGGTTGGAGCAGAGGGGAATTTCCCCAGAACTCGGAAAGGGGAAGAGGTGGCCCCACTGCAGAAGCCAGCTTGAGGCTAGAGAAGGGTGTCCTGAAGCTGCTGGCAAGTGACAAAGGCTTCAGCACTGCCCCAGCTGCTCTGTGCAGGACCTCTGTTCTGAACAAGACTCAGACATAGATTGTTTGATCTCTATTTTTAATGTATTGATTAGCCTTTAAAAGGCTGTTATTTTGTAATTCTTATATAGTACGAATATATAGTGAATAGAAATTGGATGCCTACATTTCGTGGACAATTTGGAACCCATTAACAAGTGAAATAAAAGGTCATGACACCTCATTAAGCAGTGCCTTGTTTTCCTGTGTCATGAAAACTGCCTTTATCCTTACCAGAGCTATTTTTATTTCTCATCTCTCTATTATGAGACTAATGAAATTAAACACTGGTGTATTGTATAATAATTCAAATATGATCATGCAGAAAGCAAACAATAAAAGAAAACTTCTCATCCTTAAGATTTTTTGAAGGGCTGCTTTTTTTTTTTTCCTTCCTTTTTTTTTTTTCCTATTTTGGACAGAAATTACAATTTTTTCCACAAAAGAAATGTGTTTATATAACAGTAGTTGATAAATTCTATTACATGATACCATGACATATTAATGTTCATCAGAACTCATTCTGCAGGCAGAATACTTTCCTGATAAAACATCTTAATTACTGTTTTAATTACAGTAAATCTGTCTAAATATTAAAAGTTAGGGTTAGGTCTATAGATTAAGTTCTTGGCTACTATTTTTTGTTGTCCAAATCAAACATTATTCCTTTAAAATTCTTGTTCAGCTGCTAAGACTTAACAATCTTTTCAAACTCTAGGTTTTAGTTTTGATTTTTTTTAACTTTTCAAAATGATGCAATATTATATCCAATTCAAAAGAAAAAAACATTCAAATTAAAAAAAAAAAAAAAAGAAAACAACACCATAACCAATTCCAAATATACAATTTTGAAGTAGGAGAAAATAATTCTGCTCAACTCAACAGTTTTAAGTAACCTCATGATTTCTTAGATAGGTTATTTGTAAATTTCAAGGGCTGGCAACAACTGAGAGGGTGCATGAGGCTTACAGACTTGTTGAAGCTGCTACACAGCAGAGTAATTAGAGTGATCTATGTGGAATAATGATGAGCTGCTATTATAACAAAACATCTCTACCAGAGATGTAACATTTTTCTGCTTGTAATTATCCTTTGTTTTTTGAGAGACTGTTAATTATTTAAAAGCCTGTAGCTAAGCAAGAAGGGTTGAAAGTGGAGATATACTGTATGTATGTAACATCTCTTTATTGGAGTAAACCAGCTTAGCTTTGCTTTGTGTTAAAAACTTTCTGCAAAAAGAAGGTTCCAGTATTTTAAAAAGAAAATTCATTAGAGTTTCAGTGTTGTTCTAGCTTTAGGTCAGTTTTTTTTTAAGAGGTTTGTTTCATCTCCTTAATTACAGCCACGTATGTGTTGTTTTGTTTTTTGTTCACAGGATCATGCAGACATTGAGTGGAAGTTTGCTCGGACAAAACTCTGGATGAGTTACTTTGAAGAAGGAGGGACTCTACCCACTCCTTTCAATGTCATACCAAGTCCAAAGTCCCTCTGGTATCTGATCAAATGGTTATGGAGACACTTGTGCAAGAAAAAAATTAGAAGAAAGCCTGAAAGTTTTGGAACAATAGGGGTAAGTCCTATGTGCTACTCTGCTGTTAATCCTCCTCTTTTATATACAGATAAGTCTTTCTCAGTCTTACAGAGATGGAAAGGCTCTGAACTGTCAAATAATTTGAATAGGAATTACAGAGTAATTCTAGAATTCAGAGAATGATTTTATTATTATTATTATTATTATTATTATTATTTACATTCATGTCAGTGTATCTGACTGGAGAGAAAACATCATTGGATTTCTGCACAATGACAGTATGAAGCATGACTATGCCTCATCGATAGATAATTCAAGATTAAAAGCAATATAAACAGAGATCAAATACAGATACTTGTCTACCAATTCCAGAGTTCTGGTTAACGCTCTCCAGCTCAAGTGTCACAATTCAATTTTGATCAACGTATCATGAACCACAGAATTTTATATAAACAACTTATCATGGTATATTCTCTGTCTCTCTACATGTAGTGAAATAGGTTTACATAAAATCATTCTTACCTAAAGCTGTTCACATTAAATAAAGCATTTTGAAAGGTAACCACTTACTTAGAATTACTTACCTGAATCTGCAGGTAGAGTTATTTCAGAATCATATTATTGCCCTATTCTAATAGTGCTTAATAGCAGTGGAAATTTCTAGGGAAAAAAAAAAAAAAAGAGGGGAAAAGACACACAAAGGGAGCAAGAATACTCCTGCATTTGGGTTCAGCAGATGTCTGCGTAATATCTGAACCACAAACTCTCTGGTAGCTGCAGCTACCAGATTTGAATTTGCTTCTCATATATTTATTCAGCTGAGATTCTCCAGTAAGCAGCACAGTTTTCCTATATTGTCAGAGGAAATAGTGAGGTAACAACCTAACCAACCAGCAAGTAAATCTCTCTAGGAATATTTTCTTCATTTCATATATAAATCAAGTGAGTACCTTGTTAACTAGACTGCATTTAGACAACTCCAGCATAAAAAAGTGAACAAACAAATCAATCTATTGTGGGTAAAATAGGGTAATTTTTTTCCCTATACTGTGAGGATTTGATGAGTACAAATGTTTTCAAGTCTGTTAGGAGCTCAAGTAGCAAAGCATTAAGGGAGACCATATGATTGCCATGTATGAGTAAGGGGAAGAAAGGATTGTAGTCTTCACGCTGTTTAAACTATTAGCAATACACCAAAGAAGCTAGGAGTATGATATGATTCGTTGTTGGACCATTATCTACAGACCATTACTCTACGTACCTTCTTTTCTTCTGTGTATTTCTTTACAGTTTCCTGAGAAAGTGAGAAATAAGTAGATTTTTTCCTATCTATTCTCCTGTCATATCCTGGCATTCAGCTTTATCATCAGATACACCTCAAGGAACAAGTTTGCAGAGTTGCACAGATATATGATAAAGAGGCAGTGTGACAAATAAAATCATTTCACATTTCCTTAGCTGATTAGTAGATTATGCACTCTGTGAAAAGCTTCTAATCAGGCTTATTGCAATAACCTGATCTTGTTGGACATTGCGAAAGGAAAATATGCTTCACTTAGCTGTCATTCTTGTAGATAGGAAAGAAAGGGACAGAAAAGGAAGCTTATAAAACATGAGAATGATATTGAAACAAACTAGCAACTGCAGAAAAGAAACACCAAAAAAATCCTTTGGATTAATATTAGAAAAGCAGTGAAGACAAATAAGTAGCAAATCAGACAGAAATAAAAATAAAACACGTGAACTGAGAATGAATGGTGAAGAACTTCAAGAACAAAACATCACTGTGTAACCTAGCAAAGAAAAGAAGTGCAGAGAGCAACTGTAGGAAAAACTGTGAATTTTTGTTAGAAATAGAGAAACTGATGTACTTGTGTGTGGGGGAGAGTGGGCAATACTTGTAGGCATTTGTTGAGCATTTGGTAGGTATGATTATCTAGTGTAAACTGAGAGAATGATATTAAAATTAATGGAGAGATGCCAGTGCATAGCAGCTGAGTATCTATACTTGGTTAACACAATATCTGTGTTTGACTGGGACAAATTCTGAATACACTTATACATCCCAGAAAAGCCTTCAGGACAATATTTTCTGACAGACTTTCAATTCAGGATAAAGGACTTTTTTATTTATTTTTTTTTTTCCTTTGTTTCCCTCTCAACCTGCAACTCTGGGAGTAATCTTATTCCTGGCTGTCTGGAAGGAGGAAGAAAGAGACAGGGTACTTCCAGCACCCTGCTGATACACATGGTGAAAATGTAAATGGGGGTTCAGAGAGATCACTCCCTGGTTCCTGCAGCTACCCACAGCTGGGGGAATAAATAACAGCTTCTAGGTATCAGCAATTTGGGTTTTGCAAAACTGTTGCAGCAAAGGGTCAACAGATAGAGTGTGTATACACAAAGCTCGTTGGGACTTTTTTCCACATAGCATTTTCCTTACAACCTTTTTGTTTGTTTATTTGTTTGTTTGCTTGTTTTCTTTTTCATAAATATATACCAGTTCCAAAAAACTTTGTTGTTGGGAAAGACTTACTTCAGGACAGAATTTCTCATTGGAGCACATGTTAAAAATAACTAATAGTTTGGGCTATGGGAGACCCAGGTTCACTTCCATTCTCTAGTAAGCATTTGTTATTTATGCCAAGCAGAACAGCTCTGACAAGAGGTGATTCCTGTCCCAAAACAGTGAATCATAGTCATAGAATCATTTAATCATTTAGGTTGGAAAAGATATCTAAGATTATCAAGTCCAACCATTAATCTAGCACTGCCGCCACCAAACCATGTCCCTGAGCACCTCATCTACATGTCTTTTGAATGCCTCCAGGGATGGTGACTCAACTACTTCCCTGAACAGCCTGTTCCAATGCCTCACAACCCTTCCATTGAAATTTTTCCTATTTTCAACTTAAACCTTCTCTGGTGCAACTCGAGACCATTTCCTCTTGTCCTCTTGGTTGTTGCTTGGGAGAAGAGACCAACCCCCACCCCATTGCAACCTTCTTTGAGGTAGTTGTAGTGAATGATAAGGTCTCCTTATCACTTCCTTATCATTTGTGACCTGCTGGCCACACCATTTCTGATACAAGCCAGGATGCCGTTGGCCTTCTTGGCCACCTGAGCACACTGCTGGCTCATATTCTGCCAGCTATTGACTAATACTCTCAGGTCCTTCTCAGCCAGACAGCTTTCCAGCCACTCTTCCCCCAGCCTGTAGCATTGCATGGGGTTGTTGTGCCCCAAGTGCAGAACCCGGCACTTGGCCTTGTTGAACCTCATGCAGTTAGCCTTGGCCCATTGGTCCAGCCCATCCAGAGCCCTCTGCAGAGCCCTCCTTCCTACCATTGAGCAGATCAACACTCCTGCCTAACTTGGCGTTATTTGTGAACTTACTGAAGGTGCACTTGATCCCCTTGTCCAGCTCATTGATAAGGATGTTAAAGAGAACTGTCCCCAGTACTGAGCCCTGGGAGATACCACTTGTGACTGTCCACCAACTGGATTTAATTCTATTCACCACAACTCTTCGGGCCCAGTTACCCAGCCAGTTTCTTACCAGGGTGAAGACACTGGGGGAAAAGGTGTTCTCTTCAGACAGTGTAAGAGAAGGAGATGAACCTAGCTTCCCTATGATCTGAATGTGAACTTCCAATAACTGACTTCTTTGGAAGGAGAGGGCATAGGGGAGGGAGAGATGTAGGGGTTTGTTGTTGTTATTTTCTGTAGAGAAAACTTCAAAAAATTTTTGTTTGATGAGAAAAAGCAGTACCTATGAAGCTCTGTGAGACAATAGGGCCATACCCATCACTAATTATAAATACAGAACAGACACTTAGCTGTAAGTGAAGCTGAAACCCCTCTGGAGCAGAGTGTTCACCAGCTGAATCATCACAGCAACAAGAATTACAGCTTCTTGGAAACAGTGAGTGGCTGTGGTTGACCAGCCAGATTCAGTCTGCGTATCTGGGCATCTCATAAAACTATGAAGTTCTTCAGCCATACTCAGGTGTAAAAGCAGCCCCAGTAGAGCTGTCTGCATTATGAACATTTTGCAATTTCTAGGCCCAGCTATGCACTCAAGCTCCAAAATGGGCAAAGATTGGTGTATACATTATGATTTCTGCATAAGTAAAATTTATCTGTACATGTGTGAGAGCCACACACTCCGTCATTCAGTTCTACACACTGTCTGGGCAGACATAAAGCATACACTCTTAAGTGGATTTTCTCCAATAAAGAGATTAAGTCATTAAAGAAAAAATGGGCACATTGTCATGATCTCAGAGTTTGTCCTAGAGGAATGCACTGTTTTCTGATTTTGAAAAACTTATTATCATCACCCACATCACCCACAGCTCAGCCTTGTGTTCCTAGAATTTTTTCATTTGTCTCAACAAACTGTACCAAAAATTAAATTTAGAAACTTTATACCTTTACAAACAAAGGGAAATGAAGAGTTATCTCTGCCTTTTGTTTGAAGACTTCAGCTGACAGCTCTCTGACTCCAGCTCACTGGAATTTCTGTCTCAGATCTACAAGATAAGCTTTTTTGGGAACTATTTCTCTTCACTGAGTCTTGCATTATGAACTCTGATACCTTTTCTTTTTATGACCAGTACTGGGGAAAAAACACTTGATTCCATTTCAGGTTCATTTTCTTACATCAGCTAAATAGATGTATGAATGCCAGGTTGTCTGTGATGCAGAACTCAGATTTCAAAACATTTTTTTCCTGAAATTTCTATATGCTAACTTTGCTATTAGGAAGCTCTAATCAGCAGTGGCATACTGTGGTGTTTTCCAGTAGGAAGAACAATAGCGAGCATCCAAAGGCTGAGTCAGTGCTACAGAGTAAAAAAAAAAATGATAGACAGAATATAGGTGTCTTGTTAAAGCCAGCATTTTTCAAGGATCAGGCATAAGATCTGCATAAAAAAGCAGCAATCAAGAGCTAAAAGGAATCAAGGAGGTATAAATGTGTCACCAATGTGTCTGCTCTGTGTATATATATATATATATATACACACATATATAAATAGTATATATATAATATATAAAGATAAATATATATATAAAGAATATATAAAGACTATATATATACACAGTGGATTGTTGGATTATAAATGTAATGTTTGATTTAATACATATATATAAAGAAAAAAGCGCTTGAAAAATTATACGTAGGTAGAACTTGCAAAGAAAGGATTCAGGGTCGGCATAATTTACAGCAGACACCCAGTGAAAAGATTTATGTGGCTCACACACACAAAAAAAAATGTCGGTAGAGATACCTTTGTCATGATTGCTTTGGAGGACCGTCTACAGTGCTACTTACGGAAAAGCTATCACAGGAAAGAAGAAGGTCTGCATGGTAGTGAGGAGCCTCTGAAGAGAGCTGATGAATTTTATTCTCCTCGACTGTCAGTTCTGTGTTTCTGGCACCCTTTGTTGTACCGGGACAGATAAAGAGGTGGGCGGTGCAGTCAAGGGGAGCTTTTTCAACGAACAGCATCTTTCTCCACAGGCTGCCCAGCCATGCTGACGGCATGATCTTTAGCCACAACTACAACTGGCTTCCTCGGTACAGGAAGGACAGTATGTTCACACATGATTTACTAGCACTTCAACATGCTATTAATCAGACAGAGATTTTCTGCCTTTTCAGATTTCAGCACATTTTTATTTTGTCATTTTGACATATCCCAGGTATGCAGCATTCTCTTTAGCTATTATCACAAAGTATCTCCTACACTCAAAGCTCTGAAATAACAGTGTGTGCTGCTCTTTAAGCTATATATAGTAGTTCTGTTAACTTTTTCAGATTGCCTTTGCAAAAGCCAGATTCAATTCCATTGGTTAGGTTGAAGTTTTTCTGACTACCCAAATCCCTTGGGTGTCTCAAGGCTACTCCTGTTGGTCATCTGAAATCTATTGTTATTTCTAAAGAGAAGAGATGTAAGAAAAGAATCCCCAAGCCCACTGGAATGAATTGTACTATTTTCCTCAAATTATATTCCACTTTGTCAGTGATCAGTCACCAAAAAGTGTTTTATCTATAATTTTAAGAATTTCAGAGGATAAAATGGAAAGGATTTGCCAGACATATCTTCAGTATTTTTTGTGCACCTGATTTTTAGATAAATAGCTAGTGTTTTCTTTTTCCACAGATATCCTGATTTTCTTGCCATTTTTTTCAAGCAATCTACATTACAATGATAAGCATTTGTCAGAGAAAAATCTTCTTTCTCATTCTCTTAGCCTTCTTTCTTCAAGTGGAAAATGATGCAAGTCCTCAGTCAATACAAGTGTTTTGTATTTTCCCTGAAATGTGTCTTGCTGACAACTAGGGCAAAAAATAACACCTTCCACCTGGAATGGAAATCACTAATCTGGAGCACATATGTTTTATAACCAAAGACCATCTCACAGGGAAACCTTTCTGAAAACACAGATAAGTTCTTTCCCCTGTAATGTTTCAATTCCAGATGAGGAATATATTGTATGACTTCAGATAATCACTAGGTTTTCTGGACCTTTATCACCAAGCAGTTTGTGGTCAAAGATAGATGTGAAATTTGAATTCATTTTTTATAAAAGATATAGTTTTTATAAATCACATCAAAAGAACTAAATTAATATTGTCTTTTTTTTTTTTTTTTACTGCTAAAGAGATTTTTCTTCCAAAAAAAGTACAAATTACTAGCAATGCCATAAACAGGAAGACCAAAATGATTGTCAATGCCAGTAAAGTGCTGTTAAAGCTTCCTAAAACATATTAGCATCCCCCTTTAGAAAGTGATAAAACATTTCTTTGTATTTCACCATCTCATACAATATTTCCATCACAAGACTGTTTCTTCCCTTGTTGCTATTTTTCAATCAGATTTAACTTTTAACCCTTTGTCAGCTATACTTTTCAACAATTCTTCAAGCACACAGCACAGCAGTTCCTTTAAACAAATTGTGAACAGTGTCAGGTTAGACTATGATCAGGTAGAGAAAAGACAGCTGTGAACCAAATAAGGAAGAGATGAGTGTCAATATCATTTTATGTATAGAGAGTAGTTTGATTTTCAGACATTTATTTAAAGATTCATTCCGCTTTGAGAGGAAGCAAAAGGAGATTATGATCTGGGGACTGAATCTGAGCATTTAAACCAGAGATAATGAACTGATGTGGTTAATACCTTTGACAAGCTATGTGTATGCATATTCTCTTATGCAGTGTCTATGTGTATGTGTATGCAAATACACCATTAAATGTATTCTCTTTCAGCTTCTCAGAGTAATGGATTACTTTTAACTGTAAAATAAAGCAGAGCAGACAACAACTGCAGAAAGTAGCCTCCAAGGCAAGAGTTAGCATTTGTTTTATTTATAGGAGTTCATTTATGAGACGCTTACCTGAACTGAAGTGTGTTTCACTTACACCTTAAGGTGTTTTTTTCCTTTGCCTGTGAGTCAGAACAGTTGTGGAAAGCTCTTGTACAGCCTCAGACTCCCCTAGTGCTCTCTCAGCAGGAATGAAATATCTCCATCGTGTGGTCAACTGCAAAAAATCAGAAAATTAAACCTGTTTTAAAATAGGTGGTGGGAAGGTATTGTCTTTCCCATAGCTACCTTGTCCCATTCAGCCCCAGCAGTAGACACAGACTCCCATCCCTCCCTCCTTAAATATGAGGAATCACATCCATCTTCCCTTTGGATGTGGTATAAGATGCAGAAACACCATCTGGAAAAACTTTGAAGGCACAATGTTTATGTACAAACCCATGGTATCTGGGCAGTTTGGAAATCATGGCTTTCCCCTTTCTATTCTCTTTTGCCAACCCCAACCACACAGGTACTGCATCTCAAATTAATTAGAAAAAGAAATCAATCATAAAATGGAAACTATTCCCAAACAGAGAAAGTGTTAATCATAAATAAATTGCCAATCAGTTTCAAGTAAAAGAAGATGACAAAATACCTTATTGTGCCTGGCTCATTATGCAACTGAGGTCAATTTTATTGAGTCTCCTGGATGCCGTTTTATCGTGTTTTAAGATACTCTAAGTGTTCTGTTTTGTAGAAATACGGTTAGTGGTCAGACACCTGCTTTTCTCACCAGCAGGAGATATAAGAAGCCAAGTAAAAATTGTAAGACTGTCTTCCACCAGTTGGGGATAATTAAGGTAGAAAATAAAAAGAAATGTTACTCAGTATGTTGAGGACAACAGTAATTCAAAGACTAAGAAATTCAAGGCTCTTTTTCACCATCTTTTCTGGACACCCCCTAGATATAGCAGTATGATCTAATGCAACATTTTCTTGAAGCCTATACCGTGTTTTCATTCTGCCAAGCTTCTTTTTGCTGTTCCTCCTCATAGTTGCTATCCCTTATACCCTCCTGCCTTATTAACACAGAACTCTCTATCACAAAGCTAAGTTTCTGTCTTTCATACTTCTCTGTGTATCAAGTGGCTTTTTAACAAAGAACTAAGCAGGGAATTTTCTTTTAAAAATGGTTTTATGTTGCAGGCTGTGGATAGCTCTATCCTAAATGAGATGTAAGGAGACAGCCATAGGTAACACCTTGTATATGTCAAGCTCTTCTCAGTTCATTAGTATCCTTCAATTTGTACAAATGAGTGACACAATCACATCTTCTGTCTCAGATCTGTGACTTCAAAGCTTTGCAAGCAGAGACCTTGCTGCTCCACCACATCCACACCAATGCCAATTCTGGCAGCACACAAAAAAATGTAGAAAATCCACTTTGCCTTTCCAGTGACGACATACTCCCTTCTGTAAAGCTAATGACAGGCTTCGCTCTAGCATTGCAATTTTTCAGCAGACATTGAACCATTGAACCATCTCTCAACTTGTTAGATACCACAGACTGCACAGACCTGCTGTTTTGCCATGATACATTTTTCTACCAGATAGGGATTCATTTTTGTTTGTGTTTTTTTTTTTTTTTTTTTCTTCCAGAGGCGTGCAGCTGATAATCTGAGAAGACATCATCAGTACCAGGTAAAGGTCCATGTTTATTTTTGTAATTGTTTTTCTATGCCTGTGAAAGAGTGTCAGGAGGAGAAAGGGAAAAAAAATCACAAGAAAGCAGAGAAAAATACCAAAAAAAAAAAAAAAGCAAAGAAATAATAATAATAAAAAAAAAAGCAAAAGAATAGTACATTTTGTCTTGAAACAACAGTATTTGAAATACAGAATTGTCTTCTCTTGGGGTGCAAGATGTTCTTTCCTAAAGCCACAGTATGCTGACTAGTATTTTATCCACTGTAACATAGAATCATAGAATCATTAAGGTTGGGAAAGACCTCCAAGATCATATGGTCCAACCATCCCCCTACCACCAATGTCACCCACTAAACCATGTCCCTAAGCACCACGTCCAACCTTTCCTCGAACACCCCCAGGGATGGTGACGCCACCACCTCCCTGGACAACCCGTCCCAGTGCCTGACTGCTCTTTCTGAGAAGAAATGTCTCCTCATTTCCAACCTAAACCTCCCCTGGCACAACTTGAGGCCATTCCCTCTAGTCCTATCACTGGTTATCTGCAAGAAGAGGCCGACCCCCAGTTCCCCACACCTTCCTTTCAGGTACCTATAGAGAGCGATGAGGTCTCCCTTGAGCCTCCTCTTCTCCAGACTAAACAACCCCAGTTCCCTCAGCCGCTCCTCATAGGACTTGTGCTCCAGGCCCTTCACCAGCTTCGTAGCCCTTCTCTGGACATGCTCCAGGGCCTCGATGTCCTTCCTGTAGTGAGGGGCCCAAAGCTGAACACAGCACTCGAGGTGCGGCCTCACCAGAGCAGAGTACAGGAGGACAATCATTTCCCTGGTCCTGCTGGCTGCACTATTCCTGACACAAGCCAGGATGCCGTTGGCCTTCTTGGCCACCTGGGCACACTGCTGGCTCATGTTCAGGTGAGCATCAACCAAAACCCCAAAACTTTTTCCTCTGCACAGCTTTCTCGCCACTCTGCCCCAAGCCTGTAGCATTTCATGGTGTTGTGACCAAAGTGCAGGACACAGCACTTAGCCATGTTGAACCTCATCCCATTGGTCTCCGCCCATTGATCCAACCTGTCCAGGTCCCTCTGCAAGATCTTCCTAACCTCCGGCAGATTGACACTTCCCTTTAAAAAAAAAACAAAACAAAACAAAACAAAACAAACAAACAAAAACAGACAGTTCCACCTCCCTTCTGGGATTAACCAAGTCCATATATGCAGCTAACTGACATGCTCCATCAGAGTCAGCGCTCCATCTCTCTCTCTCCAGTTCTGCTCTCCCATAGACACCTTCTTGTTCTTTAATAATCCCTTTGCCTAGATGCCCTGTAAACTGTTTTCCATCCTTCCTGCTTCAGTCTCTGGATTTTTTGAGATTATTGTAGCATAAGGAATAATTTTCAGATTTATTTTCAGTTTTCATTGTGTGAAAAGGAGTGCAAGTTCACCAAGAGGTGGGCTGTGCACTTGTAAATTTGGTAGTGAATAGATTCCATATGGGAAATGACTGATTAAACCAGGACTTTCCAATCTGAAGAAGAGACAGCTGCAGAGAGTACAACAGGGATCTATAAAATCCTGGAGAACATGAACACAGAGTAGCTCTTTACCATCTATCCTCAAACTAAATACCAGACGTGTACAAGGCTTCATTAATAGGGCTGTAGGCAGCGCTTTGAGAGAAGTGATTATTCTCCTCCAGCCCACACTTGTAAGTCTGTATCTGGAGCACTGTGTCCTGTTTTGGGCCCCCTGCTGGAAGAGAGATGTATCAAACTGGAAGGAAATCAGCAAAGGGCCACCAGCAAGGTTGGAGGGCTGACCTAAACGGAGAAGCTGAGATCCATGTTTGTTCAGCCTGAAGTAGGTTAAGGGGGGGCCTAATTGCTATCTTCAATATCACAATGCTGGTTAGAGAGAAAAGGGAGCCACATTTTTCTTGCAGGTACGTAGCAAAAGAACAGGAGTCAATGGACACAAGTTGCACAAGGGAAATTCTATAATGAAAATCGTTATCACAGTGTGGGTGGTAAAGAACTGGAAAAAAATGCTCAGGGAGGCTGCAGCATCTCTAGCCTGGGAGATATTCAGCACTTAACTGGATCTGAGCAACCTGATACAACTTCAGAGATAGCCTTGCTTGGAATGGGGCAGCTGGATCAGGCTGCCTCCAGACATTTTTTCCAACCTAAATAAATTTAAAATTCTTAGAAGTAGAAGGCAACACTGAAAACTATCAGAGAGAAGATTAAAAATAAGCAAAACCCCACAAGGATTTATTCTATCTATACCTTGGTTTTTATCTAGGTTTTAGTCTAGCTATACCGTGGAATTCATCAGCAGAGAATTTGTGGATGCTGAAAGTTTACATGAGTTCAAAACCCATGGGGAAAACCTCTCACAGACCATTAAACGTAAAGCTAACATTTCCGATTCAAGAAGTCCCTAAATCTCAGATTGCAGGAGGCTTCTGAGAGTATAGCTGGAAAAAACATTATACAATTGCACTAGACTTACACTTCTCATGAGGCATCAGCAACTGCTCACTGTCAGAGAGCAAGTTACTACCATGAGGCATACCTTTGATCAAAGCCAAAGCAGCCATTCTTAGGATAATTATCACCGCTTTCCATGGAAAAGTAGGACAAATTTTTAACCAGATCAAAGGTTTGTACATTTTTTGTCATGTTCCTTAAACACAAGAAGACGCAGTGAATGTAGATTTAGTAACTATTACCAAGAAAACTAACGCAATATTTTATGTTTTTAGGAAGTTATGAGAAACCTGGTTAAGAGATATGTTGCAGCAATGATAAGAGATGCCAAAACTGAGGAAGGACTGACAGAAGAAAATTTTAAGGTATGTATTTAATTATATGTTCATACATCTTTTGCACTTGCAGCCCCAAAAGCTAACTGTATCCTGGGCTGCATCAAAGAAGCATAACCAGCAGGGCAAGGGAGGTGGTCCTTCCCTTCCACTCTGCTCTTGTGAGATTCCACCTGGAGCACTGCATGTGTGTGCAGTGCGTGCTTGCAGCCCAGAAGGCCAACTGCATCCCTGGCTGCATCAACAGAGGAGTGGCCAGCAGGTGGAGGGAGGGGATTGTCCCCCTCTACTCAGCTCTTGTGAGGCCCCACTTGGAGTACTGCATCCTATTCCAGGGCCCCCAGTACAGAGAAGGGTGTGGATATGTTAGAACAGGTCCAGAGGAGGACCACGAAGATCAGCGGTCTGGAGCACCTCTCCTATGAAGAAAGGCTGAGAGCTCTGGGGATGTTCAGGCTTAATAGATGGAAAACTTAAATAAGGAGTTAACTATTAAAATCTGTTTTATCTGGAAGATTAAGTGAACAGGTCCACATGTACCACAACTTTTACATTAATCACTGTGTATTTCTAGCATCAAATATTTTGTTACTATTAGTGCCTCTACCTTCAAATATCCAAAATTATATCCATCAGTCTCAGCTTTGGCAAGAAGATACAGTCGGAGCCTGAGCTAGCTGCTCTAATATTCCTTTACAGAAAATGAAGAGAAATAGGCATGTTGTAAAGGCAAGGAGTTTTCTCCTAATACAGGTCTTTAAGAAATAGAGGATGCACTGGCAGAAAGCAGTCTGCAGTGATTAGCTCTTGACTGATCTGCCAGCTGCCCAACATTTAGGAGAAATGCATGCAGTTCCTGCGTGCTACTCATAGGGAAGCATGCACACATGTCCCTCATAAGATTCGCACAGAGAAGCTGTAGAAGTATGGACTCTATGAGCAGACAGCAAGGTGGATCAAAAACTGGATGAACTGCTAGACCCAGAAAGAAGTGGTCAATGTACAATGTCTAATTGGAGTGGAGTACCTCAGGGGTCAATACTGGTTCTAGTCCTGTTTAATAGCTTCATTAAAAATCTAGACAATGGGGTAGAACGCACCCTCAATAAATTAATATGATATGAAACTGGGGGGAATGGCTGATAACCAGAGGGTCATGCTGCCATTCATAGGGACCTTGACAGACTGACAAGAACCCCATGAAGTTCAACAAGGAGAAGTACAGAGTACTGCACCTGTGGAGAAATGACCCCAGGCACCAGCACATGCTGGGAGCTACCCAAATGGAAAGGAGCTATGCAGAAAAGGAGCTGGGGGTCCTGGTGGACACCAAGTTGAATATGTCAGCAACATGCCTTTTCCACTAAGAAAGCCATTGGTTTCCTGGGCTGCCTTATGAGAAGTGTTGCCAGCAGGTACAGAGAGGTGATTCTTCCCCTCTGCGCAGCACTGTTGAGGCTGTACTTGGAGTGCTGGATCCAGTTCTGCCCCCCTCCCAGTACAAGGGAGACCTGGACATACTGGAGAGAGTCCAATGGAGGTCCACCAAGATTCTCAAGGGACTGGAGCACCTCTCCTAAGAGGAGAGAGGAGAGAGCTGGGACTTTCAGCCTGGAGAAGAGGAGGCTAAGAGGGATCTCATCAATGTCTATAAATCCCTGAAGGAAAGGTGCGAAGAGGTTGGAGCCAGGCCCTTTCCAGAGGTGACCAGTGCCAGGACAAGAGGCAATAGGCATAAAATGGTACACAGAAGGTTCCCTCTGAGCATCAAGAAGTTCTTCTGTGCTATGTGGGTGGATAAACACTGGCCCGGGTTGCTCAGAGAGATTGTGGAATCTCCCTCCTTGGCAATTTTCAAAAGCCACCTGGACATGGTTCTGGGCGACCTGCTCTGGGTGTCCCTGCTTGAGCAGGGGGTTTGATCCGGATGATTTCCAAAGGTTCCTTCCAACCTAAACCATTCAGTGATTCTGTATGCCTCTTTGTGTGTGTCTGTATGTTGGGGATAGTGTTAACATCTGGTCATAAGGCCATTATGATGATGGGACAACACTGTCTAGCAGATTACCTACAGGTCTTTAAGTTATCCTTGCTCCTTCCTCCACCACTGTTGATGATTTCTGTGCTAGACCAAAGTACATTTCCTTTGAAGATTCCCCTGATAACATTGGTTATCACTTTTTTGCCTCACCTGGAAGATCCATTAGACAGAGTATGCAAAGCACCTCTAAGATCTCAGGTATTGTCCAGATGATGAGGCTTCTTATTTATCCCTACCATAAGACTTTTTTTTTTCTTTTTTTAATTACAAGATGAAAAGTCAAATTAGTGTTCATCTTCTGATGTTTCATCTTTCTTCCTCATTTTCAGGAGTTAAAACAAGATATTTCCAGCTTTCGTTTTGAAGTCCTGGGTCTACTAAAAGGAAGCAAGCTTTCTAATTTGCAGACTCCAAAAATGAACAAAGATGCAGCATCTCTCTCAGAAACTGAAGAAAAGAGTGAGAATGAGGGAAACAAGAAAGGAAAGAAAAAGGCCTTCAGCCTTTTTGACATAACTACAATGATTCACCCTAGATCAGCCACTATTGCCTCTGAAGCACATAATGTAAGCAATGGCTCAGCAATGATGGTGTCAGAGTCCTCTAAGGAGAAACAAAAGCGTGTGAATTTTGTAACAGACATAAAAAATTTTGGGTTATTTCACAGACGGTCAAAAACAAACTCTGTGGAGCAGAGTACAAATAAAATATACACCGTTTCTGAAGAAGTTTCCCGTCAACAAGCAGAAGAACAATGTGAGAAAGCTGATGAACTGGAAGAGGGAGAGCTGACCATGAACTGTGAAGTAAACACCCAAAGTCCTGATGAAAAGTGCATGTTAGCTGAGTCACAAAATAACAGCGACACTTCAGATTCGCAGGATGAGGGAAGTATTTGTGCTTTAGAAACAGAGAAAATGGAGTTACACAACTCTGAACCAGCCACACCACAGGATCAGCAGGACACGGAGTTGGACATTAGCATTGACGGTGATGGGAAACAGGAAACAATTGATCAGGGTGACTATGTGATAACAAGGTTGTGATGCTTACAGGAAGAAGCATTTACAAATATATATATTTTGCATAGTGCTTTTGGGGGGGAATGTTTTAAGAACATATTAGCAAATGCAGAATTACACTTTATAGTACTCAACTGTGGCACATGATCTTGTAACATAGTAGTCAAGAGAAAGATAATAAAGGGACCTGCTGTTTTGTAGCCTGCTTTAGCTTTCACAATTTGTTTTACATTTTTTAATAAATGGAAGCATCTTGTATTCTTGTACTGTTGCAATAACCCACAGAAACTTTTTAGCTATCTTTTTCAATTACAACAAATGCAATTTCTCTCATATGATAGTTGACTCCTATGATAAATATTTTTCTATGCAAATAAAAAGTAGCTTAAGAGACTTGTAAGCCTTTATTTAACTTTATAGGTTCTTAAAAGATTCTGGACAACATCATTACCATAAGTGGTTCCTGTCAACATAATTCATGTCAAGCTATTAGAATCATTTATTTAAATTGCTAGAAAGTTGATTTGCTTCAAAATCTATGAAGAAACAAAATATAAAGTATATTCTTTTATTTATTGAAGGAATATGAATACCTGTAAATTATGAATGATCAGTCATCGTTTGATTATTTAATTACATCTTCTCCCACCCAGGAAGAGGACTATTACCTTCCTGATACCACTGTTAGAAATGCATTTTGCAGGATCCGAAGACTGTAAAAACGTTTCTTATAGTAAAAGAAATATTTGTGGCTTGCTAAAATTTGATGACGGATTACTCCTCAGGAATCCGTAACCACAACAGCTACTGCTTCTTCAACCATTTATTTTTCCAAATGTGGACAACCTATGCACTTTAATGTTCAACTGCTTATTAGCTTTTGCCTTCACAATACACTTGTATTTGCTAAGAGAAAGATACTTCAGGAACAAACAAGCATACAAAAATCCCCTGAGTACTTGGGAAGACATAACAATTTGCTGAGAAGTTTTTAAAGGTAAAACTTAGGAGAGTTTCTTTGACAACTTCAGAGTTTGGGGGAAACTGATTGGAGGTTTTATAAAAAAAAATATTTAGACATTTAAATGTATAAAGATAACATAATAGTATTTTTCTTAACTGAGTGACTTATTGTCGTAGTCAAAACCAGTATTTTTAAAATTAAACAGTCTGTTGCTTTTTAATCAGTGACTGGTGTCCTACATTATTAAAAAAATAATAATAAGTTTACAACTGACCTAAGAAAGACCAGCCTTGAGCTCCCAGTACCATCCTTCTTCTCCCATGGAAACATGAATATACCACATCAGTGTGGTCATTTCATTCTGAGCTTCCCTAGCCCTGCTATAATAGATTTTGAAGTTCATTTTACCCTGTATTAAGGGATGTGCAGATGCATAGAGTACACTTACATAACATATCCCTATAAATATAAAACAAGCAGAAAATGAGGACAAAACAGATGGAATCCATGACATTAACTCTCACCGTGTAGGACATGACCTAAAGCCATACCATTCTGCACCTAAACTATGCTTGTACTTTACTGAGTTTTGAAAATTCAGACTAACCTCTCATTGCTATACATTTGGGTGTGTTTTCCTGCTCTGCTTTACACATGTACTACTCTCTCTGAGTTCATATATTGAGAGCTTCCTTTCTGTACGTGTACCTGTGCCATGGGACCTAGGAGTGAACTAGGTGAACCAAAATGGAAAAGTAATTGGGAAACAGTTTGTATAGCTTTGCAACACTGTGTTCACACCACATTTGATTACTAAGTTATGGTTGATTTCCACCTTGGCCTCTTGATTGCTCTGTGGACCTCTTCTCCTCATCTCTCCCCTTATCCACCTTTAGATTGTGAGCTCCTTGGGGCAGGGCCTGAAGCTTTTCTGTTTGGAAAGCACCTGAATTATTACAAGCATAACAAGAAATAAATAATAATAATAATAATGGTGGAATAACTTCATATCATTTTTACTAGGTCAACTCTTTTAGAGAGTTCGCTTTTCTACTGTAACGTTTATGCTAAGAATGACATAAAGCCAATGTTTCCCATGTAACTTTTGTCACAAACTTCTCTATATCCCAGTTAACAGTCTTTCACCATCACTGATTTCATATAACATATACATCATATTTTATTAAGGCCTGTACAACCATTTGGGATGCTAAAATTTGCTACTCCAGAAATGCAGCTACCTAGAGATACTGGGTTGATTTCCCATGAGCTTTCTTTTCCTTTCTTTTCCTTTCCCTTTGGCACCTTGCAGTTCTGCCCATTTGAATTGGGATGACTAACTCATACGGTTGCCTGATCTTTTGCAGTCGAACACAACACAGAGAAATGTATCCATGCCAAGCACTGATGTTTTATAGACATACAGAAAACCATAGCATAGGTGTCATTGTAAATGATTTCCTCTTCCATCACAACAAATGAAAAATGCATTAGTACCATAATGACTCTACAAGTTCTTTGTTAATGACAAATGATGGTGACTACAACAGTTTAAAAAATGTAAAAGAGTAGGATCTCACTACAGGAGATTTCTCCCTATGGGAACGTAGAGTGCAGCTTGAGTGCAACGGCACAAACTGGCATCTGCAATTTTACTGTAATCATGGCAGAATTTGAACTTATGAGTCTGTGAAGTGTGGCTACACTTTGTGCTCTTTTCTGTCCATGAGCATTGCTTGCCCCAAGTAGACAGGAACTGTGAAGAGTTCCGCCTTCTCATTCCATGATGACTTTCCTAATTTGAAACTTTCTGTGAATAAGTAGTGTCTACTTTCAGGACAATGTGTATCTTTATCATAGCTATAATTGTTGAGAGGTATAAAAGGCAAGGAAATTCTGGGGTATGGGCACCAAAAAGTTCTTAAACAGAATGTTTGAAACAAGAATGTCTTCCTAAGAGAATCCTTGAACCAATCTTTCAGAGATTTTCTGCATAGTTCCCTCACATACATATATTGTAGACAAAAGACGCAAAGAAACAATTATAAGTCCATCTCAAATTCTACTATACATATGGATTGCAGGCCCTAACGCCCCTTTTCCTCTCTAGATTTCAATAAGCAATAAGATTCTGGTATGGAAATGTAGGGAGAATAGTGAGGGAGGCAACACAAAAGAGAAAATAAGTGAGTCATAATGCTTAAAGAGGGTGATGAGGCAATGCATTTTTGCTTCCAGTTCAAAATATCTGTATGTATCTGGTATCAAGACTTTTTATGGGAATGTGGAGACAGAAGTTGGAGAAGAATATAACCCATCTTCATTTTAAAGTCTCCTAATAAAATCAAACACCTTTGCTTAGTAGGGCAACCTCATAAAATAATATTAGTAATGGCAATGGTAATAACTATTACTAGCAATATTAAATGTAATTGTAATAATAGAAATCTTGTACATTTACCTGGGAAACAGAACTCCTCAGTTTTGATCCGTATTCAAAAGACTGTGTCTTCCACATCAAACTACAGGTTGATAATACCAGTAAACTGTCCTTGGGGCAGGGACTGGAACCTGGAGTTTCTTCCTCCCACACAAGTACTCTTAACCTCTAGGCTAAAAGTCTTACTTCTCCGTGTTTCAGTTCTTAGGCTAGCTGAAGCTTTAATTTTGAACCCTACAGCCACTGTAGCAGGAGCAGATTAGAGATCCTCTGAGACAGTTCATAGTTAAGTAGTTGGATGTGCTCCAAAATAAATCACCGGGGTTAAGGATGAGTCCAAACCCTCCAGATATGAAAAGGAATTGAACCCATTGAACAACATCAAATCAAGTTCAGTAACCACTGATTTAATACTTGAGAGTTACCTTCTTGTACGAGTTTAAAAGAATGCAGCAGAGAAGTCTCTTCATATTAAACAACAATAATAAGTTGCAGTCTTTCACCTTCATGAACATAGGGCTGTAGGAAACCAGTCCTACAATATACTTGGTTTTTTTTACAAGTCGCCCCATCACATAATTATTATCCTAAATCAATCAAATCCTCTGTTGTTTTTAAATATAGTTCTGAACTTATGAAATGTTTCAGCTGTTTATATTCATACATTTTGGGTGGTCACTAACTTTTAACTTTACAGCTCTTCTCCAGCTAATATTTGTTCTTCTGATAGCATTCTTCTCCCTTCAGCTTTGGTTTTCTTTGGGTTTAAAGAAATTATACTGTTTACATTTTAGCAAACACTTTCTGCTCTCTTTAGTTGACCATCATAGTTACTGCTGAGTGCTGTGCAGCATTGGGTGTCACGGTGTTCACAATGGCTTTTCAGCCTGGCCTTTAGCCATTTGTAAACTAGTATCCTTCTATTGTGGAAATCAATTGGTACATTCAGAGGCCAATGCATCTTATCATTTCAAATTGACTTTGAGAGATCCTTTCCCACTTTGTACTTTCTAAAGGGAGTTTAGACAGCTGTCTATGACTAGAAATTTAACTTTCTAACAGCTGATGTTAGATACCAGTTCCACAAGTTGCTTCTTCAGTGTATTTTCTCTCACCTCTTCTTCTCTTCTAGCTTGTTGATAACAGACTCTCATTAGAGAATTAGAAGTCGTTACTATTACTAATGTTATCTAGTCTGAAAACTAGTAATAGAACCTCACTCAAGCAGAACTCATGAGAAATTATTCAATCACATGAAATCAATAATTAATTCAAAAGAGCTTGCACACTTTTCACTCAGTGGAACTGAAAAAGCAAGCATAACACTGTCTATGTTACATACGATCAACTTCATCATTATATAATAATCTTCTAGAAATCCATGTGTTTCAATTTAGTAGCTTGGTGAAAAAAAAAAAAAGAAGAAAAGAAAAAGAAAAAAAGGAAAAAAAGAAAAGAAAAAGGAAAAAGAAAAAGAAAAAAGGAAAAGGAAAAAGGAAAAAAGCAAAAAAAAGAAAAAAAAAGATTTTTCAGATTTCAGAGATTTATAGTTTTTCTTAGTATAATTAATACCCTCACAACATCTGAAATCATTGAACTAACCTTTCATAAATTGAATGGACAGCATAAACTGCTCTTTAAATGTAGCAAAGTGAGAATAACAACTGCAGAATAACTCATTCTGGTAAATGACTAATGGTTTTAGTACACAATATGTAATTTACAAGGTGGGAGATGCATACATCAACATTTTATGAATGTCACGTATGCCTTAAAATAAATATGGTAAGTATTCATATGCATTTAGAGAAAGTACAAAGTTCTGCTCAAATGCTTATTTCTGCAATAATTTTCATCATTTTTCTTTCTTTCATCTTCTCTTTCTGATGATTTGTTTATACAGAGGATGTGTTTTTTCCCCATACCTTTTAAATTTTTCCAGTATATGCTTTGCAAATGTAGATACTAAGACACAATATTTTATGCATGTGCAATATTTTATGTCGCATCATCTGGAGTATAACATAGGACTTTGTGTCCATAGCATGACAGAATAGTTTACTAGGAAATACTAGAAATATTTTTGTTTGGATCAATTACATTTAATACTGAGAGATATCATTCAGCTATATCACAAACATGAATACTGACATCCAGACACCAAAGCATGGAAATAATCTTTCTCCATGACTAATTCAATTGAATCCAGTTCTAACTCAAGAAGTAAGCAGCAAAAATAAACTTTAAAAAGAGACATTTAAAAAAAAAAAAAACATAAACTTCATATAGTGTGCTTTAGTATCCTCAGTTCCCTTCATTTTAATTAAGTAATATTAAGGTTGTGGTTTTTTTTTTTTTTTTCAGTATTCATCTTTAAAATTATAGTTTCTTTTTACTTTTGCCTTGCAAAAGATGCAGAATTTGTATTTAATAGTTAATGAAAGTTTCATTAGCTGAGAGATTGTAAATCAGGAGACTGTTAAGGGAGATCTCATCTGAGAACTGGTCCCACTGATTTTGTTTTTACAGAACTGTGACCTCCCTGAGTTATAAAACTCACTGACCATATTCCAAATAAAATCACAGTCTTTGAATTACATGGATCTGATCTGAAATCAGATTCACACAGAGGAAGCATTAAGATTTCAGCCACAGAGAAATATGCTGTGCTCATTTTGAGAGTCTGCACTAAGAATTTGTTATCAGGAGGGTCACCTATTGAGTATCATCATTTAACGTTGTGTCAAAAGAACAATACAAAAAATAGGCACAAGCAATATATGCTGAATAAAAGAGAGGATGATCCATGTTTTAGTATTGAAGCAATGGACTGTCTAAAACAGGCCCACCCAAAACCTCAGTCCAAACATCCAGACTTTTGGAAAATCACACTCAAACCCAAATCTGGCCCTAATTTCCCCAGAGAAAAGAACACTGCAAAAGTATTAGGGACATTAAGGACCATGTATGGTGGCGAAAGAGCTCTTCATTTTGGAAGCTACTGCTTTGCTTGTTTGTTTGTTTTCTATTTCTGCTAACACAAACTCTGAAACCTGACATATTCCCACACACTCACACCCAGATTTTGATGAAGAGAGAACCAGATGTATGATACCGAGCCAAGAGTTATCCAGCATGGTCAAGATAAGTAAGTGATGAAAGACTGAGTGAAAGCAATCATAAGCCTGAAACTGTCTGCAAGTATTATAAAATATGAAAGTTTTTATAAAGAACTATATTGCAATTTGCCTGGGGAAATATTTTTTCATGTAAATTTACTAAAATCTGCTGTAGTTTAACCTGGCAGGCAGCTAAGCACTACACAGCTGTTTGCTCTCTACTCGCCGGTGGGATGAGGGAAAGAATCAGCAAAAGGTAAAATTTGTGGGTTGAGATAAAGACATTTTAATAAGACTGAAAAAGAAGAGAAAACACTAACAACAACAACAACAACAGCAACAACAACAACAAAAACAATAATAATAATAATAATAAAGAATATACAAAATAAGTGATGCAGAATGCAATTGCTCATCACCCACTGACTGATGCCCAGCCAGACCCCAAGCAGCAGCAGCCCCTCCCCCTTCCCCCCCCAGCCAACAACCCCAGTTTTATTGTTTAACACGGTGCCATATGGTGTGAGATATCCCTTTGGCCAGTCTGGGTCAGCTGTACTGGTTCTGTCCCTAACCTTGTGCAACCCCAAGCCTCCCGGCTGTCAGGGTGGTATGAGAAGCTGGTAAGTCCCTGAGTAAGTGTAAGCACCGCTCAGCAAGTAAAACATCAGTGTGTTGTCAACATTAATTTTCTCCTAAATCTAAAATGTGGCATCATACCAGCATCTATGAAGAAAATTAACCCTATCTCAGCTGAAACCAAGACAAATCTCATTTGAAGAATTCTCATTAGTCAGCTTCTGAAATCTCACCTGGTATTTCACAGAATCACAGAATTGACCTCAAAAGATCATTGGGTCCAACCCCCCTGCCAAAGCAGGTTCCCTAGAGCAGGTTGCCCAGGTAGGCATCCAGATGGGCCTTGAATATCGCCAGAGAAGAAGACTCCACAACCTCCCTGGGCAGCCTGTTCCAGTGCTCCATCACCCTCACAGTCAAGAAGTTCTTTCGCATGTCGGTGCGGAACTGCCTGTGCTGTTTTTTGGCCATTGCCCCTTGTCCTGTCCCCACAAACCACCGAAAAGAGGTTGACCAAATCCCTCTGTCTCCCACACTTGAGATATTTATAAATACTAATAAGATCCCCTCTCAGTCTTCCTTTCTCCAGGCTGAACAGACCCAGGTCTCTCAGCCCTTCCTCATAGGGAAGATGCTCCAGGCCCCGTATCATCTTTGTGGCCCTCCGCTGGACTCTTTCCAGGAGCTAAATCCAGGATTTGCTTGCTGATCTCCTCTAACACTGTAACCAGCATCAAGGAAAACATAATACCAACAAGTTATGTTATCTTATAACTCTGCCAAAGTGATTCTTCAAACTAGTAGCAACATTTCAGGTTTCATGTTGGCTGATTTCCCTCTCTGTATTAAATTTCTTTCTCAGTTTGAAAAACAGAGAGGGAATACAACTCAAAGAAATAATTTATTTAGTTCACATCTTATTACTTCAGAGTAGAGTAACTATCCCATTCAACAAAGATAATGGTTCATTCTAGAGACAGGTACATTTCCAAGGAAGATGGAATAACTTCTCTTGGTATATCTGTGTAAGAGAACAGATGTGCTGGGAACTTCAAAAGTAAATTACAGTAACATTAAAATGTATTATTGCTTCATCTACAAGCCAAAACTGCTGCCTATGGGAAGTATTTATACCTTCATTTGATGCAAGGCTGAGCTGCATGGTTTGAATAGTAGGGTTATACAGCAATTCCCGTGCAATGTGACTGGAAATACACCATAATGAACAGAATTTTTGAGGAAAATACAGCATGCTAAGTCATGTCCTCATCACCTGCTTTGGAAATCACACAAAATCATTCAATCACTCAATTCAATCTTTAAAATCAATTCTATCAGTAAATGGCATAGATGAACAGTACACATACCTCTGTGTTCATTTGGTTCTTTATTTTCCAGGCTCCTCTCTAGTATTCCAAATTCTATTTTCTTACATTTCCACCTTTATTTATTAATGACTCTTCCCCACTTCTAAATCTAGTCCTTCAGTTTCTCTTCTTCTTCCACCATTCTTTTTCCTGTCATCTTATCTCCTAGTCATTTTTCATAATTTTTTTCCCTCCTCTGTCCTCCATGTTCATGCAATCATTTATTCACACACGATTTCTGAACTATCTTATTCTCTGATTAATCATGTCATGTGATCAAAAGTTGTTGTTTTGTGTTTTTTTTAGGTATTTCCTCTTACTAATCCTGAGGTAGAACACAAAAGGACTTTGTTTGTTTGTTTGTTTTTAAATCTTTATATTTTTGATAATGCAGTTGTAGGTGGTGGGAAGATACTTCACTTCCCATGCCTACATGTTCCTATGAATCAGTTCAAGGTAATGGTATTCTCTGGCACTTCAAGTGGTGCAAAAATCCTTTCTTCCACCTTAAATCTAACATTAACCCGTTTTTCATATTATTGCGGCCTTTTTTCATCTGACATAATGCATTAAACAGACACTACAAATATTGAATAGCACTCTAAAAGCTTAAGCTGAGAGTGAAAAACACCACATCCAGCTGAGAGTGAAGAACACCACATCCACCTGAAACTGCAGTTGGAATTTACCTCCAGTACAGTTTTAAGACCTTCAGTCTAAGACACCTACTCACACAACAAGACCATCTGTTTTTTTAATGATGACAAGCACTGAGGATTTAGGATTATACTTCATCATTTGAATTTCCAGCTTGGGGCTTGTTTTGTGTTTTAAACCTTCCAATCTGAGGTTCATACTGGTGCTTTCTGATAAAACTATTTCAGTTAATGGTAGGAGGATGTGAATGTGAAAATGACTAAAGCATTCCCATTGCTTGCAGAAGGATTTTCTAAATGATATTTTTTTCTTTTCTAACCTTTTAAAATGCAAATGATTAATAACAATAACAATAAATAAATTACACACTTTTTCTTTTAGTTTCATACTTTTATTTGTTGGCTCTGAAACAAAGTTTTCACTTTTCACCTCTTTCCCAGAAATGCTCTATCCTTCCACTCCCTGGGAATAGAGGATTTACATGGGAACAGAAATATCTTGTATTTTAGTAGTGTATTTTCTGCTCTTGATCACGTTTTGTTTGCTAATCGTGACCTTGTGATCTTTGTATTTTTTCAGCAAATGACTTGGGCTTGTTTAGGATGTGCTTTTGATTTGAGATCAAGGCAGTGAACAAGCATATACTTTTAATATCCAAGCATGCTGCCTAGTATTTAGACCGTCTCTTTTCATAGAGGTTCTTGAAATTAACATTATTGAGAAGTTAATGTTTGTTTTACTGCAGTGAGGAGTGGCTGAGGGAACTGGGGTCGTTTAGTCTGGAGAAGAGGAGGCTCAGGGGAGACCCTATTGCTCTCTACAGCTACCTGAAAGGAAGGCGTGGGGAGCTGGGGGTCAGCCTCTTCTCGCAGATAACTAGTGATAGCAATAGAAGGAATGGCATCAAGTTGCACCAGGGGAGGTTTAGGTTGGAAATTGGAGACGTTTCTCTCAGAAGGAGTAGTCAGGCATTGGGATGGGTTGCCCAGGGAAGTGGTGGCATCACCGTCCCTGGGGATGTTCAAGGAAAGGTTGGGCGTGGTGCTTAGGGACATGGTTTAGTGGGTGACATTGGTGGTAGGGTGACAGTTGGACCATATGATCTTGGAGGTCTTTTCCAACCTTCATGATTCTATGGTTCTATTAACTAAATATAATATTGAAAATTAAATAATTCAGTGCTATACCTTGAACCAGACCTAGGTATTGTTATTAAAAAACATGTAGATATTTAGCTGCCTCATTGTTTAGCACCTAAGTTTCCTTTACAACATATGAGAGTTAGAAATAAAACCTCTGAATGTCAAGTCACCTCAGTTACTCCAGGTAAAACTGAAGATACAAAGGAGAAGGAGGTGTTTCTGTCTAGTTTAGATTCCTAGGTAAGAAGAGGACTGATCTTCCTTCCAAAATATTGACAGACACTCAGTTCAGAAGAATAGGTTCCAATTCTTGCTTTCTCTGAGTTGAACATCTACAAAGAGATTGTCTATGCTTCAAGACTTTTAGACCAGGGCAAGCTTCCCACTCTCAGATGAAATATATACTGTAAAGGAATACGATGTTACTAACTCCAGCTAAGCACCCTCAACAGTCTCTCCACTTATTCAAAACAAACAAACAAACAAACAAACAAACAAAAAAAAAAAATGTAAAATTGAACACATCTAACAGGAGGATATAAGAAAGTTGCTTATTAATTCAAAATAGTCCAGTGGATTTGGCTCTTGTCTCAGATACGACACACTGTCTCTAATGGGGCTTTATCACAGTATCATCAGCAGCAAGTAGCTAGGTCTCCCCTGAGACTACCGGAGTTCTCTCAACATTAACCTATTCTGGGATGAAAGACAAGCATAATCCAGACTTAGCTGGGAAAATCCATGGCTTGCCAAGAGTTCATTACTCTCTGGCATGGTTGACTTGAAGCTGCACCTTAGTCCAAGCTGTGGAGAGTTCTTTACTTGTAAAGAACTGACTTGCTGGTTTGTCTTTGTCAGCTGAACCTCTGCTATGAGCTGGAGCCCACAAGCATTTCTGAAAGCCTCACAGTTCCACTCACTAAATCCCTGGGAACAGAAATGTATCAGATGCTAAGCATTTATTTGAATCTCAGAGGGGAAAAAAAAAAAAAAAAAGAAAGAAAAAAAAAGAAGCTAAGAGGTAGCTTTAAATCATTTCTCCCTTGTCCTTGCTTCTGCCTTGAACAAGTTCATGGGATTTATGTTTTATATCCTGTGAGAGAGAAAGAGACGGAAACATGGTATTTGCAGCATTGTACTATTGGTTTGACCTTGCCTTTGAAAAAATGAATCTGCGAAGAGAATTTGGTGACTAGCTATTGCTGCCTTCATTTTAAAATTCTCTGCTATTTTTTGATGGATTAGTCTTGATGTTTATTAAGAAGAATTTATTACCTATTTTTATCAATTCAGTGATTGAATTTTCAGACTTTTGTAGAGAAAGTACAGACCCCAGGTAACTTGAGGCTTTTCAGCCTCAAGGAACTTTTCAGAACATCTGAAATTATTGAATGTGTTCACAAAGTTTAAAATCAGATAGGATAAAAAAGATTATAAGATAAAATAAATGTTTTAAACACTCCTACAGTAATGGATTTAAAAATAAATAATTAATTATGCATTGGAGCAGCTTTATAGGTCTAATGCCAACACACTTGGAAGTCGAAGTCCTATTTCCAAAACAGTTTTAGGACATAAACAGAAAAATAATTTTGACTTTCTATTTTTAGAACAACTTAAACTGAAAAACATGTCTTCTCTTTATTCCAGAAAATTATAACTTGTATATTCTGTTCTTGCTAACTTGTATTTATTTCAGATAACTTTGTTATTTCAGGGAGGCTTTGACAAAAAGGTTTATTTTCTGCTTTTGAAAGGATTTTACTCTTATCAAGAGTAAACAGTCCTTAATCCACAAACACGAGTGTGTTTAGCTTTGCATATACAAGTACTCCCACTGAAATTGAGACTGGATGGAACTGTGCATTGAATGTACAAATGCAGCTTCTCTCTGAAGATGACTGGCCCTCTTTAATTTCTATATTGCTAACTTGTAAACTAGTCAATGAAGAAACAGAAGACTCTCTGCACTTTAATACAGGGTACCATCAACATCTCAGTTTTTCAGTTAAAACTAGTTTTTTATGTCAAAAGAACAACATGAGATAGCCCCATGCAATGAAATCGAAAAACTGATATCTCAGAAGTACCTAGCTCTATGCAACTCAGAGGGAAGATTTCCCCTCAGAAATTGTCCAGGGTTTTGCTAGAAAGCTGCAGACTTCTGCTGTGATGCCTGGAGGCCATCATAGTTTGTGCTAAATAGTTTGTTCTGATGTTTCTCAGAAGTTTTTACTTCAGCACAAGCTGCTCCCCAAGCCTCCGAGGAAAGACAGGAATGTAAAATTCAGTCTCTCCTTACAGAAAATACCCCAGAAATTCCTGAGTACTATTCTATATGTGCTTTCTGACTACCAGGAAGATTTATTTCTGCCTTTACAGTGAAAATAGTGAAATCCTGCAAAATGTACTAAGTTTCACATCCCTAGGTCTCACATATAGGAGTCAAGAATAACAGTGACCAGGACTCATTTTTGTTTGTTACATTGCTCCTTCTTCAGGGTCTACTTATAGGTAGCTATTATAACAAAACAAGGTCCGTCCACAGGTCGTGCTGGGAATCCAGCTTTAGATCAAGTTGTGCATTGAAAGTAATATCAACAGTATGAATTCCCTGCATGGCTTTATGTTGCCAACACATGGATGCACTATTTCAGCTTTTAGGAACAGTGTTGTTTGTTTTTTTAATCCATTTCCTTCTTCTCTGTTTATAGTTTCCTCTCAGCTTGCAAGTGAATTATCCGGGGCACTGGTATTGGGACAATATTAAGAATGACTCTGAATCTGAGCTCAGCCTCTTCTAAATGATATCTGGTTTTCATTGTGAGTAAAGACATGAATACAAACATGTACCTAGCAAATACAGGGCACACTGTAGACAGATCCTACTTTCAAAATGGGTAACACGGGAAATAGGGACATTGCAAATCTATTCATAGTTTTTTTTAATAAGTTTCAATTTACCAAAGAACAAGAAGACATTATTACAATAATGGTTCCACAACATTCATTACATAGCATAGGTGTGGAAAAAAAGTCTTTCACTTTACAATTGCAAAAATAGATTGAGGGAATTTCTATAGAGATCTGTTACGTTATCAAGTATTAAAAAATTAGTCTATATTGGTTCTTAGTGATGTGATTAAAATGTTATTTTCTGTTCTTCAGGCACCATCTGAATTGATACAATTATTAGAGACAATTATGCACTAGAAAGCCAGAGCAGGAGAGATCCTAATTTTATATATATATACTCTGAAGGTACTAGATTGAGAAGAAAGACAGATGTAGATGATTCCACAGGACTTTTTTTTAAAACATAACATTGACTGAAGTGAACTTTTACCAGTTTACATGCAGCTTTTTACATGGGTGTATTAATTTACCTTGTAATTACAATTCATAACACAATGGTATGAATATTTCCATTGTTGCTCAGGCCATACATTTCCTGTTACTTTATTTAAATTATTTAAACCCATCCAGGTTACTAAATCTGATGAACATACCTTGGTCTGTACTCTGTATATAAGCAGTTTCTTCTGTGTACTCAGTATCCAAGACTGACCTCTTTGGTCTTGACTGGCTCTGATGAGTCACCCAAGTCTCACAGCAGCTGATCCTTGGTAAGCTTTCACATACCTAAGGCAGAGAAATCAGAGTATTTCAAGCAGCTTTTAAAGTTTTTTCACATCTATAAAGTATTTTTAGTGTGTGTGCTTTTAATATTTTACTGGAAAACAAATTTTTAAATATGTGGGCTTTGTTCTTGCTTTTTAAAAAACTGTTCACAAAAATCTAATACTTATTTATGGGGAGGTGTCTAATGTAGCTTAAGATTCATTCCTGGAGATATTACAGGAATATTGCAGCTCCAAGCAAACTGCTGTAGCTGATGCTACTCTGAGCAGGGGGTTGAAGTAGGCAATCTCCAGAGGAGCCTTTCAGCCTCATTCATTTCTTGCCCTATTCTTTTAAATCACAAGAACTTGAAATGCAAACAGGACAAGAGAGTTACCATATGAATATTTGCTTTCCACTGACAAGTTCATTACTGAATATTTAGATTCATAATGCAATGACTTCCTAGAAGCCTCCAATAGAGGAAACTTGGAAAAAAAAATGCTTGTAGACAGCCTAGAAGTTAAGTTTTTGTTCCCTCATTCGTCCACCTACCACAAGAACAGTATTGAGTCTGGTGGTGTAGGCTACTTCATACTAAATGACACAATGGTTTAAAACCTGTACTGTATCACTGAACAGTCCTTTACTTTTTAATACACAAATGCCTCTAATCAGGGTTAGTCAAACACAGTTGTTCAGGCTGGATACAGACCAACAAGAAGACATTTGCACTACTGCTTTTTTTCCAATGAAAATCCCCTGTGGAATCAGGTAGAAGGCTAAGTGATATACTCTGTGGAATTAGGTGTACAGAATTTTTTCACAGAAGAAGCAGTTGGCTGCAAACTATTTTATTAGACTGTATTTTATTCTTAATTTCTGCTTTGCTTTACGCAACTGTTTTCCTCAACTTAAAATTATGTTTATATTCTCCAAGGGATTTCTGTTTTTTAACAATATCAAAGAAAAAGAAGGGAGTCTAATATCAGAACCTGACTTGATATCACAATTCTCTTACTCCTTTCCTTCTAGATCACTCCTCAAAGGTCTTCCAACATCTTCTGAGATGTCTAATCCTAAATTTCTGCGCAGGCTGAAACAAACCCATCCATGAGGGGGTCTATGTCCAGTATAATCAACTCTCCCTTCTTGAGAACAAGTCATCCATGCAGAAGATGGGGTGACAGCAAAGAAGCTGATTTTTCTGGCTTGTGGAATCCTCTTTAAAGTGATGCATTTTTTCTTATAAGTAGGGTGGGCATAGAAGGAGTTTTGTGCATCTGTAGAATTTAAGATACATACAAATATTTTAAACTTCATGCTATTTATGTTGCAGCAGACTGTATATTTTCCAGATACACCATAATCATTGCCATGGACAATGATACAGTAACATATTTGTTAAGACAACTATTATTTACTTTATAAATGATTCATTTAAAACTCTTGCTATTCATTATGTCAGAGGATACTTACACAATTCCTACAGGACACGAGCCATAGTTAACTATCACTGTTGTTTAAGTCATTACTCTTATTCCAATATCTGCAGTCCCTAGAGAAATGTTTTCTTCACCAAACAGTACCCTGATAAGGCTATAATGTATAAAACAAATTAATTAAAATTCTCTGTTCTGGAACATAACCTTCTTTAATAGAGTAGGTGCCTTTGAAATTCCCTTTTCATGTTTATATGTGGTCACTTATTTTAAATATGAGCCAACTACAAATTGGCTATAAAGTTGAAGAGCAAAATGAGCTAGTTTATATAAAACAAAACCAACCAACCAACCAAAAAAAAAAAAAAACTTTGCTAAATTTAAGGGTTTTTCTCTGAAAATAATTTAAAAATACTTAAGCATTAAGTATTTAACCATGAAGTGGTTTTTTTTTGTTTTCTTTTTTTTTTTTTTTCCATTTAACTCATATCAAACTGCTGCTAGACTTATTTTTTTTAGAATTGTCAAAAGCAACTTTTCTCAGTTCTGTGCTGTCTGTGTATTACTTCATCTTCACATTTTTATACTCCTTTATATCTCCTTTATATGACAGTTATCAACATGTATAAACTGCAGCAGTTAGACAATGGGTAAATCTGATTGAAATAAAATGTTGCATACAGTTTCCATTTATAATTTCCTGATCCTAAGCCACACGACCGGCCCAGAGTCAAGTAAGGGCAGCTTTATCAGTTCTGAGTAGTCCCAGAGGGCTGCTCAAACAACATAACTGGAAAACTAGAATACAGTCCTCCACAGATGTAGCTCCTCAGACACAGCTTTTCCTCTGAGGACAGTGAGAGTAACAGCAGCAGATCTGTCTGATTCCTACTCTTTGCAGGCCCTTGATGTAAGAACTCTGAACTCTGTACTGAGACAGCGAGCTCTAGTCAGCACCTCAAATCTAGTGCCTACTGTAAAAATAAATAAATAAATAAATAAAATTTAATTACACAAGAAGGTGAACATATTGTTACAGCACCAACACTTATTGAATGTAACTCCTGAGTTCATATTTTCTTGTAATGCTGGACAGACTTGTTACTCTTTTATAGTGAGAATACCACAAATGATCTATCTTTTATTTTATTGTCAAAGTTCTTTGCATTTTAGGGCTTATTTATTTACGGTAGGTGTTATCTAGCTTTTTTTCAGCTTAAGATTTCAGCAGTTTTAAATACTTCCAAGCATGACATATCAGTCTACACCGGGAGGGAGTGGGAGATTCTGTACAGGATACTTTCTGGATCTGTGTAAGAAAGTCTTGACAACAATCACAGATTCTAGAATCATAGAATGGTTTAAGTTAGAAGGGACCTCAAAGATCATCTGGTTCCAACCCCCTAGCCATGGGCAGGGATACCTACAACTAGACGAGATTGCACAAAGCCCTATCCAACCTGTCTTTGAACACTTCCAGGGATGAGACAGCCACAGCCTTTCTGGACAAAGTGTGTAAATAAACCAGTGTGTAATAAAATAGCCATTTTAATAAGATATACTAATATATATATATATATTATATATATATAATATGTATATATATCGTGAGTAAATTTTATAACCCTTCAAATGCTGAGAATGCCACGTTTGTGCAGCATTGGATAGACCACAGATGAATTTTCCCACAGAATGTTATGTAGATCCCATCTGTAGAGAGCTTCCTGCCAAAGCTGATTCCTAATAATTTACTGTGCAACTCTTACTATCTCTGGGTAGATCATTGCAGGAATTTAACATTCCTGATATGAATCTTATTCACAAAGAACATACTCTGAAGTCTCATTATATTATCACTACAGTGGAAAACATTTGGACTTGAGCCTGCAGGTGCTAAGGAAATGTACATCTGAATAGTCCAACTGATTTCATGTCTGTGCTCTGTGGATGCAAACACTATTTGCTTGATCAGTAGTTTGGGTTTAATGTTTGTCACTATGAGGAACAAGATGGATGAGTTCAAACCCTTTGGCTGAAGAGGAAACTGAACGCTATCTAAATGTGAGATGCTTAGGTTCCAACAGGAAAGATGGGTACTATCAACACTGGTGTGTCTGTCACCTGTATTAGGCCTGAATGATGAAAACCAAAGAAGTTTAGCTAAAGACTTTGAAAGTATCCTAAAAAGTATTAAAAAGTATTAGGTTTCAGAAAAAGAATATATATATATACATATGGTGGGTGAATCCATGCAGCGGTTTTTTTGGTTTTTATTCCTTTCTTAAATCTGCTTTCCCAGAGGCGCAAACAACATCGCTTATTGGCTAAGCTCTGGCCAGTGGCAGGCCCCTTTTGGAGCTGGCTGAAACTGGCCCTTATCTAACATGAGGCAGCTTCTGGACTCTTTTCACAGAGGCCACCCCTGCAGCCCCCTCTACCAAAACCTTGCCTTCTAAACCCAATACCGTGAGCTAGTGAGTTTCACTAAGCAGCTGGAGAAAACTCCTCTGTTGTCTGCACATCAGCACAAACCCACACATTCCACCTCTGCAACAGGTGTCAACACTAACAGCACAACCCAGGACCAGTACAAAGTTCATTGGCTCAGTTGTATTTGCAGGATGAGTTCTACCAAATTTACTTTCCATAATCATTCTCTGAAATCTACCTTATTAATACTTGCTGTTTTCAGAAGTTGTTTCTGAAAAGGAACCTTGCCTGCAGAAATAATCACAGCTGGGACACAAGTCTTATGTCTTTAGATATTCAGGACCTATGATTGGCAAGTGCTAGCACTCAATTGAAAATAAGTAAAACAGTGGTTGAGAAGTAAATATAAACTATAACTTGCTAGATTTCTTTGCTGAAATGCATGCATACTTTTTTTTTTTTCAATAAAACATACAGCTCCAGGTAAACTCTGAAAAAATACCTCATGAGAATCTCCGTGCTGACAAAGTCAAATTAAGCCAAGTCTTATGGAGAAGAAAAGCCCTCAAGACAACCTGTGATTTAAATTGAAAAAAATCCATTCTTGTCTTCAAACACAAATAATTTAAAAAAAAAAAAAAAAAGACTACGAATTTTATCAGGATTGTTAAATCCTTCTCATTGCATAAAACATTTCTAGAGACAGGTAATGCTATGGATTATCTTGGGTGGGAGAATTCAGCAGTACACTATGAATAATGAGGAAGACAAAAGGATGCCCAACACATCCCACCCCCTGCTTCATAAAACAGGTATTTAAGAACTGTTTGAACATGCACCCATTACAAATGCCACCCTTGCTCCCAGGCCATAGGGACTTATGTTTTAAGGATGCATACACAGCCTCAGTAAAACGCCACATGTCACCCCTGAAAACACACAGCCAGGAATGCTGCAAGGGTCTGAACATGTCTCCATGACAAACTCCACTCCACTTCCTGTCCACCAGGGTGCAGGGTGTAGAGCAACAACTCAAAAAAAAAAAAAAAAAAAAAAAAAAAAAAAAAAAAGCTATGAGATCTTAATTAGAGTAAAACACTTTTTGCTTCACCTGGCTCGAGGAAGCTTTCAAATACTTGAATATTAGAGTCCATGTAACATGCAGATCCTGATGTTGCTGAAGTTATTCGAGACCTGCACATATGTTAGCTAAGCCAGCTAAGCCAAGTGGAGACAGCAATGCCATTGCAGCCAGATGGTGGCGTAACACTTGGAGCAGCTTCATGGTACTTAATGTCTACCAAGTGATGGATTCTGGGAATGAGCAAGGAAAACAGAGTTGGCCAGATTTTCTAATTAACTATTGATATGGCAGAGAACCAGAACAACCCAGACTGCCATTTATGATGGCACCTCAGGCAAAGGGAAGTTTCCTAAACATTATGTGAACCTGGCTGTCCAGTGCACAGGGTTTCAGAGGATGGGTCCTGCCCTCTGTTGCGTATTTCATGGCTATATTCACTTCAAAAGTCCAGGGGTTCCAAAGTGGTTATTTTTTTTTTTTTTCTACCCAGCTCTTAGAAGGTAACAATTGGAGCTTCAATTGGAGCTTTAAGAAAGGTCTGATCAAGATATCAGATAAATGTGCAGTTTTCCTACAGTGACTCAAAATCCATATGCAGTTTCATCTCTCATTAAATGTTAGCACTGTGTTTAAAATTCAGATGTGAACTTTATATACAATTTGGACTGACTACAATTTATTTGTAAAGCCTCATTCTCATTTCAATGTCTTCCATGTTACTTTTCATTGAAAGTCTAAAGGGCTTCCTTAAAGTGTGTGCAGGTCTGTTTCATTTCCACATTAGCCATCCTTATCCTGACAGAGGGAGCTGTATGAAATAAAGGAGGTCTTAAGTGTTTTTAAGCAATGGTGTGACAAAGGGCAAAGAAATTGAAAGTACTGCTTGAAAATGACAGAGCAAAGCATTGCATTTTTAAGCATTAACTCTATGCCTACACCTTCTGTTAGAAACAAATATCAGTCTTAATATCTTCAGAACTGCTCTTTCTCATTTTTGCTCTTCATCCTATTTAATTCCAGCTTTTAATTACAGACTGGATTATCATATCCAAATTTAGGCCTGTGAGAACTGAACATAGGAAGAAACTCTACATTAATTTCAACACAACCTCTTATTAAAAAAAGAAACCTTGGAACTGATCATTATTCATGCTTGAATTATTATTACTCAAGCTAGAACTGGAGAGTATTGTGCAGTTAAAAGTAACTTAAGTCATAATATTGACTTAGTATAACTCCATACAACTTTGATGATGTTCACATCAAGGACTTGTTTGCGTCAAACTGGTCAAATATTGGAACCTGAAACAAACAAAAATCATCCCAACTCAAACCCAGGAGCTCCGAGTGCTCAACTCAGGAGAAGCCACTTTTTTATGACTGTCTGGACTCAATGTTATTCTTCTCTTGTCAATTTTCTACAATATACATTCTACAGAACAAGAACCATCTTGATACATATCTGCTACCCACAGTACACTTCTTGTGTGACATGTATCATAGAAAGTCATATGATAACTGGGATAAATGGAAATATGTTCTTTGTAACATAGTGCACTGCAAAACTTGTGGCTCAGTGGCTTGAATTTTGCATCTCTCCTCCTTCACCTGTTTATCATTATGGTAATTTCTTACATGGGCTGCCTGATCCATGCAAGTGGCAAGTCGTCACTGAAGAATTCGATAAATATTTCTATATCCATTTTTGTGACAAACATGGATGGAACTTCTGAAAACTCACAACACTAAAAACCAGTTGTAGATGAGAAGTCATCAAACACTAACCAGAACTCACTCAAAACCTCCCTCTTTCTCTTTCTCTCAATCCAATGAAAGTGAATACACTGCACAAAAGTGTCTGCAGTAGCCTTACAATTTAAGTAATCAGTATTGTTACCTTAATGTTTAAAAGAACAATCCATGACTTCCTGGAAGATAAGGCATTCCCATTATTTTGAATGAGAATCAGATTAGGCATTAAAGGCACAAGTATTATTTTCTCCTAACTTAAAAAGAAAAAAAAGAAAAAAAAAAGTTTTCCTGTTTTCCTGTAGTTCTATCAGGGTACTATGCACCTTGTATAATAGCAGTATAAAATTCATAGCCTGATAGTTCAAATCCATTTGAATTTTTATACGGGTGTATAATTGACCTCTTGGCTGGCTGCAAAAAGCAGGAGCACAGTACCATTTATTCTTTCTAATTATAAATAAACAAATAAATAAATAAATAAATTTTCTTCCTGTTTTTGTTGGTGGTGGTGGTCTTAATTCCAAAATCTCTGTTTTGGATTTGCTATAAAGCACATCTTCTCATACTATATATTTTCAGTTTCCTATATTCTCCATTCTTTTTTCTTATAACTGTTTATTTTATCATAGACTATACTAACTATATGTTCAGCTACCACAACTTAATTGGTTAAAAGTTAAATGTCACCGTAGGTTTCTTTTGTACTCATTGGGAAGGTGTATTAGTAGAGCATGATCCTTAGCAAGTTAAATTAGGCCCTCTGGAGATGCTCAATTCACTCTGTTAAATGGATAAGATTTAGGTACCTAGATTTAAAATGTCTAAATCTACATGAGATTAATGGTATTCTTTATTTATTTAATAATTTTATTTTTTTAAATAATCATGAGTATGATCTTTCCACACCAGACCCTAAAGTCATCACAATTGTTAAATTTTTATACTTTTCAAAAAATGTATTTTCTTGTTCTGTACCTACTTTCTATCCAGGCTTGTCACAACAGTCCATCAATTCTGCTCTAAATAGCAATTATTTTATGTCCTTGTCTTATCTGCTCATCATTTCCACCTCCTCATCAATAAAGCACTTTTCCATTTAACATTTTAATTTTTTTATTTTTTTTTTATGACAGGTAAAATCAGCACATTCAACCTTTAACATGTCGATTCAGAAATAATAGACTTCAAAATCCTTGATAAATTTTTTTCCTACTTGTGTTTGAAGAAGAAAACATGAAGGCCATTTTTAAGTGTAGAATAATTATTTAACTATCCCACTTCCACAGTAAAGAATCCAGATTGTTTGCACCATTGCTGTTGAAGTGTTATTTGCATCTCCTTATAAAAAAAATTGCACCTCTTCAAAACCAGGCATCTTTCCTTGATACTGATACACCCAACCTGTTTAAATTCCAAACACACATATAGAAGACTCAAAATCTATCAGCGGAAAACATGAAGACTCACAGCAAGAAACCAAAGTCAATTAGTAGTAGGAAACATTTATATTTGCAACCAAAGCTATGAAATTACTGTCTGCGTTATAGTTAATCAGTCAATGAATGTTTTCCTTCACTGTCTATGCATATAAAGCAGCTATGATTTTAGTTACCAGCTGAATGAAAGAACTGCAGCTCTGAGTTGAAAAAGCCACAAGACATTGTCTTTAGTTGCCCAGTCAAGCAAATGATTATCAATTGAAAAACTACAGCTGCAGAGGGGCAGAATACCCATGTTCTGTGTTCTCTGCCCTGGAACACAATTAACAAGAAAAATTATCTTTGAGAGTAGAACGGTCACTCAAATTGAGTTACTCAAATCCAGATCCAGCTCCTGAAGGCACCCCTGTCTTATCCATAAAGGGGGAATAGAAAATGGTCCTTTAATAATGTAATTGTTTACAGTGTCTCCTGCCCTTTCTTAGGCAATGCCTATTAAGAAAGATGTGATCCACTATTAGTCTTCCAGCTATTTCTGATAGGATTGGTTTGGGCTGGAATGGGGCAGGTCTTTCCCCACCGCTTTCAGATGGATACCAGATGTGTGGTTTAGACAGACCCATTGCCGTGGCATAGTTCTGGTTGGATGAGATGTTTCTCGTTAGATGTCTGGGCCAGATGCTGACAGGACTGCAGGAGATGCCCTTCGGATCATCAGGGAAAACAGTGATACAAGACAAGATAGGACAGCTGCCATTCCCCAAACTCCAAGAAGCCCTGCACCCACCATGCATCCATCTTCACAGCCACAGCAGAAGTGAAAGCTATGTTTGCACCCTGTCTCCCAGCAAGTGATGATGGGCCCCCTCTCACCACAGACATAGCAGTGCTGGAAGAAGCACAGCAGCCTACCACCAGAGGCATGCTCAGGGCTCCAAAGTCTGCCCAATACATTTGGAAAGTGCAAGGGGATCTAGGTGCTGCTGAGTCACATCCAGCAGATACACTCTGTGGACTGAGGTTGTTGCTTATACTGGATCCTCTCTGGAGCATAGAACCATAGAATCATTAAGGTTGGAAAAGGCCTCCAAGATCATCTGGACCAACCATCCCCCTACCACCAATGTCACCCACTAAACCATGCTCCTAAGCACCACGCCCAACCTTTCCTTGAACATCCCCAAGGGACGGTGATTCCACCACCTCCCTGGGCAACCCATTCCAATGCCTGACTGCTCCTTCTGAGAAGAAATGTCTCCTCATTTCCAGGGGGACAGCCTGCTCCACCAGGGGCCTCTCCACGGGCCGCAGGGGAACTTGTGCTGCATGCCTGGAGCACCTCCTGCCCTCCTGCTGCACAGACCCTGGGGTCTGCAGAGCTGGTGCTCACTCCTCACTCTCCCATCTGCTGTTGCACAGCAGTGTTTTTGTGTGTTTGTTGTTGTTGTTGTTATTGTTTGTTGTTTGTTTGTTTGTTTTGCTTGTTTTTTGCTTGTTTGTTTGTTTTCCCTTCCTTAAATCTGCTCTCAGAGAGGTGCGAACAACCTTGCTTATTGTCTCGGCTCTGGGCAGCAGCAGGTGCCTTTGGAGCTGGCTGATACTGGCCCTTATCTAACATGGGGCAGCTTCTGTATTTTTCTCAAAGAAGCCTCCCCTGCAGCCCCCCTGTTACCAAAACCTTGCCATGTAAACCCAACACAGGGTGGGCTGTGCCATGCCCACCTTGCCCTCAAGCTGCACAATCAGTACAGATAGACAGAGAGGTGGGAGATAGGAGCTTGGCCTGCCCTGTGGCTGACAAGCACTGAACAAGAGGACCCTTGAGGGGGGCTGGTGGCCAGTCCTGACAAGCTGGTCTGCTGGGTTTACCATTCCTTGCTGATGAGGCGAGCCTGAACAAAGCCCAGGAAAGAGACTTCAGGTGCTACTAGGAGGCAGAAGCAACAACTACAGAGCCCTTGGGATGGCATTGTTGGGTGTGCCAGGGGAAAGCTGGAGGCACATTGCTAGGCAGTTCTTGTGGGCGCAGAGACTGAACTTCTGGCTTTTCTGCACATAAATATATGGGTCAACACATGCCTGGCAGCACAGCATGTATGCAGGAGAAGGAAGAACAAATACCACAACCACTGAGTCCCTCTCTGAGGCTTGGGAAGTGTTCTTGAGGATCACAGCCCACAGCAACCTGCTCTGTCCCTGCCTTGCTGGGTGATAGGCAGGACTGAAGCTGCTGGAAGGGGCTTTATGGCTTTGTAGATGAAGGGGAAACTGTAGAAGTGTGTGTCACACAGGTGTCCCAGCAGGTGTGGGGCAAGAGAGGCTGGGGAAGGCTATGGCTGGTGTCAGAGGTTGTCTGTGTGGTGAGAGGTTCTCAGACAGTGGCTGCAGTCACCTCACAGCTGTCACCAGTCCCTCTTCCTGTGGTCGCCTGTCACTTCTTTTGGATCAACATCGTCCTTATATTTCTCAGGACTCATCAGATCATATAGCTCGATGGAGAATTTCCCCCCAAAATGAAAGCAAAGCAAACAAAACAAATAAACAACAACAAAAATGAATCTAACATAACCTTTTCCTAATCTAGATTTTTTTAAGAGCTATTTCTGCACTGTATATGTGGCTTCCTATATTATTGTGACAAGGGGTTGACCCTGTATTGGGGCAACCTGAATTTGAGAATTTCTCTTACAGTCTCTGGCAGTGACACTTCTGTCACAGTCAGGAGTTCTGCTGCTGTCTCTGAAATGTCACCTTTTCAAAGTTGCCTTAGGAACAGAATTTTAAAAGAATTTAAAGTTGCGTGGAATTGCAGATGGAATTCTTAACATGTGTGAGAATGCATCTCCTAAGTTGCTAAATAACTTTTAGAAAGTTTGTCAATCAATGATTTAGGAATCTGGCACCCACTGAAAGTAAGTAGAATATATTCAGTTTTACTTTCTGCCTTATCAGTTGTAACTAGATTCGTAAGTTTATTTCTGTTTGTGTTAGTAGAATCTAAGAAGCTAATCCTTTGCATATTGTTAACATTAATCAAACTTCTGAGTTTGATATGAACTGTAATTACTGGTTATTTGCTTGGATACCTTCCGAGTCGGTCACATAATATAAACCTCCTGATATCAACGCACCACAGCAGTCAGCAGCACTGAAGTGAGAAAGTCACAGTCTGGTTATTTAAAGAGGTGGTTGCCATGTGTCTAATAGTTTATTAGCTATCATTTCATTAAAATTCAGCATATTCAGCAGTTTAAATTTATTTAACAATCAACCAGATTTGTACCATCTGTAGCATATTTTTTAGCACTACAGTGGCATCGTCTGTACTGCAAAATATATAAGTTTACCCACTCACGCAAACAATCTGGTATAAACTTTTATGTATGACTGAAAAGGAAAAACTGTCCCTCACATACACGCAAAAAATGCATCTCCCTTAGCAATACAGAAGATCTCTCTTGCATCCAAGAAATACAGTACAGTGTTTGGGCTTCTACTTTATTATTTAGGTGACATAAGAAATTATAATCTTTCTTTTTCAGAGCCAGAAGTCTCAAAGAACAATTCTGTTCATCAGCATAACAGCGCAGTTCTTTTATGCATACATCTTTTTATGAACTCTTGAGAATCTGATTTCTAATTAGCCACACATCTGATCTTCTGTGGATGTGGATGCTTGCTTCGTCCTGTGGCTTTTACTCATAAAAACAAATATTATAATGTAATTATTATTAATTCACCTTTTCTGCAGCAAGGGATTATCTGATACAGAAATGTTTGCATGCAGTGAATACTGTCTACTAAATGAGTAAGCTGCGTTGCTTAAAGATGCATCACGCAGACTTTGAGTTTACTTTTTGCACCTGCCTTTCATGAGGACACCGTTTTAAACTAGTGTCAATGTTAACAGACATCACTGAGCTGTCATGTAACTAGAGCTTTTAGTGGTGTTCTGCAAACACTACACAATAGGTGGGAAACACACAGTGTCACAGAATGGTTCTTGTAACATGAAAAATGACCACCTGAGCAATCTACTATGGGTCTTTCACAATATATTGATGCATTAAGTAGTACAAAATGGATGATTTCAAAAGACAGATCTGTAAATAAACACTAAGTATATTTTGCAAAGCTATGGATTGTTCAGTCTAGTTGGGGTGAAAAAATGATTCTGTCGTTTTGATTCAGCTTTATTCTGAATACAATAACCCCGCCCCCAGTGGTTATGCTAAATAAAGTATATCAAAAGCCACTGAGTTGTATTGCTATGGTAACCCACTGAACCACTAAAATATTAATTGTGCTCCTGACATTATACATAAAGATTCCATTTTCCCTCCAAAATACAATACTGATGTACTTTTTTTTTTTTTCCACAACCCTTTCCACAAGTCAAGGAGAAAATCAGTTTTCTCTAACCTCTCAGCATTAAATCTACTGATTTGTCAGATTATATTCTGCATAGGTTTGTTTGTGTAATTTCACCTTAAAAGTCATGATCTTTAAACTGAACAGAGTAAAAGCTATGGAAGATGCCACCTTAAGTTAAAAGTCACATGTTCTAGGAAGGACTGAAAACAAAATTGATGTGTGAATAGTGAACTGCGTCTGGACACAAAGTAAAGATCAGCTGTGACTGTGCATGCTCTGAAACATCTAAAATCCAATAAACATGCTCACAGGACTTGTTGAACTGAAAACTAAATCTGAAGCACACATTCATCTACCAAGAGCAAAACTATCTTTTTCTGTAATTGCATTTTACTGAATTTAAATAGAATTCGTTTAAAGACAGAAGTGTGGCATCCTTGAAGTTGGTTTCTATGATATGTTTCAGAAAGGGGACACTACTCATATTTTCATGCTGACTTAGTTCTTCAGGAGACAATTTGTGTATTTTAAGATATTCATGGGGAAGACGGTTTCATGAATTTTGCCAGAAAAGTATTTATATTTTGATTCAACTTCTCACATTGTATACAGAAACTGCAGAGAGAGACTGGAAATTGATTTTTGCTGTCTTTTTGATTGAGCTTTGTTTTGCACTCAAATGTAAAACCAGTGAAGGATCTCACTTGTATGAGACAATGCCTCTGCACTGAGTTCACACTATTATGAGGACTGTTTATGGGTTTTATTGAGTGAACCCATGTTTTTTAAAAGTTAAAAACCTAAGTTTTTACTGCAATTCCTGGAAAAGGTAGCTTGTTTCCTAGTAAAGATTATAAATCATAAGATTCTTCAGGGCTCTGAAAAACTAACTGCTTTTAGGGAATTAATCTTTATAGGAAGAAACCCTGATTCAGAACCCATACTGTTTGTTTATTTTACACTTACAGTACAGTAGCCTAACCATGTACAGAGAAAACCCTAAGATCTGTGCCACATACTATAGCTGGTGTTAGGGAAATGACACCAGACAATTTTCTTGACTCTGGAAATTATAGAACCCCAACAGGCTAGGCAGGAATGTAAAAGGAAGGAAAAAGAAGGAAAGGAAGGAAATCAGTGTATCTTGTCCTGTTCCATAAATTTAATTTCAGCTCTGGGCAGAGAATAGAAACTTGAGTGTCAGGCAATTAGAGATGCCTGATATTTCACACTGGTCACAGTGTGAATCCACAGTCCAGTCCCTCCCTGAACAGCTTCAGCGGAAGCTCTGGATATCCAGTAACTTTTCAAACTTTATAAGCTTTATAAACAATTTTTCACCTCGTAAATAGAATTATATTGTTTCATTGATTTGTTTGAGAATGATATGTTCTGCGTTCAAATATAATCTATTTTTTTAGTATTTATCACTGCATTATCAGTGATCAATCTGATGTTCACTTTGTGAAATGACTTCTGAAATCAAGCCACATTACTTCCAATATAAAGAATAATCTGAATTGGAAGTACGTTTGAATCTTGCCAACAATATCAATAGAAGTCTTTACAAATCTGTCAGATAATTCTCAAAAAATGCATCCAGATGCCTAGACCGCTTTTCTTTTCCCATATTCAGCGTACACAGCTCCATCCTTTACTTGACATTTATTTTGCTATGACAAGTACGTGAAATCTAAGGAAAAAATCATTAACAAACCTGCCTTTTAATGTCAAATGCATTCCCCTTCTGTACATTTCACTACAACCAGCTCAAATTGGAAGTTAAGTTTTTAATTTTCACCCCACCTCAATTATGGCAATCTGTATTTTCACAGCTTCTAGAATTTCACTTATTTCTATGTTTAACATCACCACCTTTTAAAAGCTGGAAATATTTATTTCATTTGGAGCCACACCTAAGTCTCTCTACATTATACTCAGTGCAAAACAATACCATTTCTTTTATTACTGTAGTCATATTGATGTGATCAAAGGCCAAACATGAAAAGTTTAAGTCTGCATAAACGCTAGTTATACCCATTTTTTCGCGTTTTTCTTATGCAGAACTTTTTCAGTGACCACATTCTCTCCCCTCACATTAATTCCAATATCTTTCTTCTGGTTTTCATTCGTGTCTTAGAAGTTACATATTCTAGGTTATACCAGGCTGTATCAGGAAGAACTCTTAGCAATTATGGTTCTACAATCTATGAGTAACAAGAAGTTTAGAATTTTATTTTGACAGCACCCAACACAAAATTCAAATGAATGATGTGGCTATCATTTTTGTAATATGTATCCTGGATTCTATCTTTAGTGTTCCTGACAATACAATCACTACAATAAATGGCCTTTTGGTTAACTCGAAGCCTGGCAATTTTACATGCACTGGAGGGGAGGGATTAAGAGACCTTTGAAATCAATGAAAGCTTTCCAGCAGACTAAATAAGCATTTAATTGGGGATTTAGAATGCATATTGCTGTCAATTTGCTGTCATTTCTACCTTGACAATATATATATATATATATATTTGCAAGGAGATGTGTTAAAAAAATATATTAAATGGATGGTCCTGACTGACTAGTGGGTGTTTTGTTATTGTTTGTTTGTCTGTTTGTTGTTTTGTTTTCTCCCTTAAGCAGTAAAGAACAGACATTCTGGACACACAATGTGGTTAACTATCATACCATCTAATACCAGGGACACCTTAAAATATTATCAGGAGAGAGCACAAGCATCTCTGATGCAGGCTTTTGTTGCTTGCTTGGGGCCATGTACTAGATTCCACTGCTGTCTGAATCACTTATTGATGCCTATTGATTTGTTCACTCAGCTCTTATCTCAGTGTTGTGCTAACACTTGCCATGTGCTTTATAAGCACAAGAACTTGCTAATGCTGTGGGTTTTATCTCAAACTGTTATCAGATTATGCGCTCATTTTCTGAGGAAGAAGAGAACTGTTTGCCTATGGCAAGAGCATCACCTGCTGTTGGATGAAGAATCAACACTGCCATTTCCTGAGGAGTTGGCTAAATGCTTACTGTATTTTTCAGAGTAGCTCAGCTGAATATGCAGATAAGGTTTGAGGAAGAAGACCAGATGAGTCATACTGAACTGTAATTTTTTATAAATTATTGCTATACGTACACAGGACCAAAGTTCCAGAGTTTGTGGCTGGCAAGAATCCACACAATAGCCAAAAGATGCAACACAGTTTATTATCACTCTAGAGCCATACAGTCCCAAGATAACAAAAAACGTTTTTACAAATACATCAACGCAAAAAGGAGGACTAAGGAGAATCTCCATCCTTTACTGGATGTGGGGGGAAACTTAGTTACAAAAGATGAGGAAAAGGCTGAGGTGCTCAATGCTTTCTTTGCCTCAGTCTTTAGCGGCAAGACCGGTTGTTCTCTGGATACCTGGTACCCTGAGCTGGTGGAATGGGATGGGGAGCAGGATGTGGCCCTCGCTATCCATGAGGAAATGGTTGGTGACCTGCTACGACACTTGGATGTACGCAAGTCGATGGGGCCGGATGGGATCCACCCGAGGGTACTGAGCGAACTGGCGGAGGAGCTGGCCAAGCCGCTTTCCATTATTTATCGGCAGTCCTGGCTATCAGGGAAGGTTCCAGTCGACTGGCGGCTAGCAAACGTGACGCCCATCTACAAGAAGGGCCGGAGGGTAGACCCGGGGAACTATCGGCCTGTTAGTTTGACCTCAGTGCCAGGGAAGCTCATGGAGCAGATTATCTTGAGTGTCATCACATGGCACTTGCAGGGCAACCAGGTGATCAGGCCCAGTCAGCATGGGTTTATGAAAGGTAGGTCCTGCTTGACGAACCTGATCTCCTTCTATGACCAAGTGACACGCTTGGCGGATGAGGGGAAGGCTGTGGATGTGGTCTACCTTGACTTCAGTAAGTCTTTTGACACCGTTTCCCACAACATTCTCCTCGAGAAACTGGCTGCTCGTGGCTTGGACTGGCGTACGCTTTGTTGGGTTAAAAACTGGCTGGATGGCCGGGCCCAAAGAGTTGTGGTGAATGGAGCCAAATCCAGTTGGAGGCCGGTTACTAGTGGAGTCCCGCAGGGCTCAGTGCTGGGGCCGGTCCTCTTTAATATCTTTATTGATGACCTGGATGAGGGGATCGAGTGCACCCTCAGTAAGTTTGCAGATGACACCAAGTTAGGTGCGTGTGTCGATCTGCTCGAGGGAAGGAAGGCTCTGCAGGAGGATCTGGATAGGCTGGAGCGATGGGCTGAGGTCAACTGCATGAAGTTCAACAAGGCCAAGTGCCGGGTCCTGCACCTGGGGCGTAACAACCCCAAGCAGCGCTACAGGCTGGGAGATGAGTGGCTGGAAAGCTGCCTGGCCGAGAAGGGCCTGGGAGTACTGGTAGATAGTCGGCTGAATATGAGCCAGCAGTGTGCTCAGGTGGCCAAGAAGGCCAACAGCATCCTGGCTTGCATAAGAAGCAGTGTGGCCAGCAGGTCTAAGGAGGTGATTGTCCCCCTGTACTCGGCTCTGGTGAGGCCGCACCTCGAGTACTGTGTTCAGTTTTGGGCCCCTCGCTACAAGAAGGACATGGAGGTGCTCGAGAGAGTCCAGAGAAGGGCAGCGAAGCTGGTGAGGGGTCTGGAGAACAAGTCTTATGAGGAGCGGCTGAGGGAGCTGCGGTTGTTTAGCTTGGAGAAGAGGAGGCTCAGGGGAGACCTTATCGCTCTCTACAGTTACCTTAAAGGAGGCTGTAGAGAGGTGGGGGTTGGTCTATTCTCCCACGTGCCTGGTGACAGGACGAGGGGGAATGGGGTAAAGTTGTGCCAGGGGAGGTTTATGTTGGATGTTAGGAAGAACTTCTTTACGGAAAGGGTTGTTAGGCATTGGAACGGGCTGCCCAGGGAGGTGGTGGAGTCACCATCCCTGGAGGTCTTTAAAAGACGTTTAGATGTAGCCCTTAGTGATATGGTTTAGTGTAGGACTTGTTAGTGTTAGGGCAGAGGTTGGACTAGATGATCTTAGAGGTCTCTTCCAACCTAGACGATTCTGTGATTCTGTGAAAAGTTGCAGGGGTGCAGGGGAAGCCCCAGGAGCCCTGCCAGGACAAGGACTCCACCAGATGCTATGGAGCATCAGACCATAGTCAAGGATTTCTCCTACTTAAAAGGGCAGCACTTATCTAACCTATCCTGCATATCCGTGTCTGGGGTTCATGGTCATGGCAGGCAGCGCAATAGGACAGCAGCTGCCCTGAGTGATCAGGTTCCAGGTCTGGGAAAGTTAATATAGAAATAGAATAGAATATATAGGGGTGAGCGCATATAAAGAACGGAGAATCAAGAACATTGTGTGATCTTGACCTTCAGCCAAACAAGATATGGTTGGGTACTTGAAATATGCCAGACAGTGATAAACAGTAACAGTCCTTGGCTGATCACATAACTCTTTGCAGAATCTTTTGCAATGGTCCACATAATATGCACATGACTTCGTCAGTAAATATATAATAATAATAATAAAATTAATCATATATTGGGATTTTTGGTGTCGTTTTTACTCAGACAAAGATGAATATTTTCATGTTTAGGACTATAACTTCCCAAAATACCTAACAATGCCCAGTCCGTAATATGAACAGCTTGTAAGGTATTGTGGTGGTTTTACCCAGCTGGGCATATGAACTCCACCACAACCACTCTCTCACTCCCCGTCCTCAAAGGGAAAGTGGGAGAAAATAAAATTGGAAGGGCTCAAGGGTTGAGATAAGGACAGGGAGATCACTTACTTATCATGGACAACACAGACTCAGCATAGGGAGATTAATGTAATTTATTATTTATTACTAGCACACTAGAGAAGTGAAAAGCAAAATGAAAACACTTTCATTCCCATCCACCCTCTTCTACCTCCTCTGGCCAAGCTGCAAAGGGGAACACGACATTGCCCGGGGCTGCGGTCAGTCCCTAATGC